>NW_011478018.1:8077-10045 GCF_000754665.1 Bison bison bison | reverse complement strand
ATTCACATTGTCCTTATTTCTATGGCTGTATAATATTCCTCAGCGTGTTTGCACACCCACACCTGTGTTTGTATCACTTTTAAAAATCCATTGTTCCATCAACGTACACATAGGTCATTTCCATGTCTTGGCTATTGTGAATAATGCTGCAGTGGACATCAGGGTGCAGATATATCTTAGAGGTAGTGATTTAATTTTCCTTTGAAATAGAAGCTAGAAGTGGGATTGTCAATAACCTGTTTACCCCAAGAAATTAGAAAAAGAAGGGTAAACTAAACTCAGAGCAAGTGGAAAAAAGGAAACAATAAAGCTCAGAGTGGAAATAAATGAATGAGACTAGAAAAACAATACAGAAAATAATTGAAACCAGAAGTTGGCTCTTTGAAATGGTCAACAAAATTGATAAAGTTTAGCTATAGTGATCAAGAAAAAGGAAAGAAGACTTAAACTGCTAATATGAAGAAGTAAAAAAGGGACATCACTATTCATCTTAGATAAATTAAAATAATTATAAGGGAATACTATGAATAACTTATACACTGCTGGTTGGATTATAAAATGGTACCCCTGCTTTGGAAAACAGTGTAGCATTTCTGGAAAATTTTAAGTATGGTTACCATATGACCCAGTATATCACACCCAACGAAAACCACACACAAACATGTATACAAATGTTCATAGTAACATTGTTCCTAATAGCTAAAAATTGGAAACAACCCAGATGCCCATCAACTGATAAATGGATGAACAAAATGTGGTTTAATCTCTACAATGAAATATTATTTGGCAATAAAAAGCATGAAGTACTGATACATACTGCAACATGAATGAGCCTTGAAAATACTGCTAAATGAAGGAAGCCAGATATGAAAGATCACATATTGTATGATTCCATTTATATGTATGTCCAGAATAGACACATCCCTATAGACAGAAGGTAGGTTAGTACTTGCCCAGAGCTGGGTATGGGAACGGAAAGTGACTGCTAATGGGCACGAGGTTTCTTTTTGGGGTGACAGAAATGTGCTAAAATTAGACTGTTATGGTGGTTGCACAATTCTGTAAATACATAAAACCCATCAGACTGCGCACTTAAAATGAGTGAATTTTATGGTATGCAAATTAGATCTCAGTAAAACTATTTAAAACAATTGCCCCATAAATTCGTGTTACAATGCGTCATCTGACTGTGTCTGTCTGTCTGTCCTCCTTTTCTTTTCCATCCTCGGCCACTACCCTGGCCCAGCTGAGGGACAAGACGTGTCATTGCATTTATTCACATCTTTACAAATTATATATTTCTCAGTGAAGCTTTATTTTTTCCTCATTCAATCAGTTGCCTAGGAGATAGTGAGTCTGAGGGATCAAAAAGACACTGTTTTGCTAGAGATGACCTAAATATTAGATAATCGATTTGAGAAGGGTAGAGAACTGACTGTGGCATTCTATTGTTCATTTCTTGAGGGGAAAAAAATGAGTTTCCTTGTAAATCAAAAGCCAGACCTCTTATTTTCTAAATTCTGTGCTTCATAGACAGAGCGTTTGCTGGAAAGGAAAGAATCCGTTTATGGTTCCAGCTTTTCTTGCTGTTGTCAGTAACTCTCCGTTGGCTATTTTAGCTCCTAAATCTTCATCTGCAGTGCTGATGATTTCTTTAGGAAAGATTCTTAGATGTGTCATCCCAGATAAAAGCATGTGTATATTTGGGGGGATTTTAAGTTGTTATTGAATCGATTTCTGGAAGGCTTACAGCCAACTTCCACCACCACCAGAAGTGGGGAGAGTGCTTATTAGTGTTTTTAGCTGGAATTTCTTTGATTAATAGAGTACTTCAACCTTTCCCCCCCCCCTCTTGTTTGTTGTGTTCTTGGCTCTTATACTGAGATCTGTATACAAATTTTCTTACTGATTAGTATATTATTACTTTGTCATTCACAGCGGACTGTGCTTCCTAGTTTGTTGGTTTTT
>NW_011478018.1:4502-7847 GCF_000754665.1 Bison bison bison | reverse complement strand
TGTTGGTTTTTCATTTTGTTTGCAATTGGTTTTGATGTACAAAAATAGTACATTTATATGTGGATTTGCATATTGATGTTTTGTTTGGAGATTTTTCTGAATAAATTCTCACCTAATTTTTCTTCTTTATACAAGCTTCAGTTTTTAACTTCCAATTTTTAATTGATAAGGAATTTTGATGTAGAGTATGAGGTTGGTGTGCAAATTGAGTTTTATTTTGCAATAGCCACTTTGCCCGGACCACTTATTGAATAATCTAGCCCCCCCATTCATTTGTGATACCTCATTTATCATTTAAATATTTTTGGACTTTCAGTTCTCTACCGTTAATTTGTCTAACCATTCTTGTATCAATATTGTTAACTGTTGGGGCTTTAGAATACATTTGAATATATGATATGGCTTTTGTCCTTCCTGTTATCACTCTTCATTTTCAAATACATTTTAGCCACTCTCACTTGTCCATTGTAAAATCATGTCATCGAGTTAAAAATTCCATTGGTATTTGGATTTGAATTACATTAAATTATATGTCAATTTAGAAAGAATTGACATTTGTTTGACTTTGTTAAAAACTTTGTATTGTATTATATAAACTGCCTTTATATATAGGTGCTTATATATATTCTTATATACATAAATGAAACTGTTTTCTCCCCTTCACCTCTTCATCCTAAACATCTCAGGGGTCCAGCTCTGGCAAATATATCACCACCTTAAAACATATATCCCCTTCTGAATTCTAAATTGTAGTGATCTACTAACATAGGATATCACACTGTTCATTCAAGTTATGGTTTTATCTATGCTGTCTTGCTTACCCCTTTTTCCTACATAGATTTTGGTTATTGTTGGCTTTTGTAAATAGGATCACTTCCCCTTCATATTTTTTTTCTTATTGCCAGTCCGCAGAATTTAACTTTTGAATGTTTCTGTCATAATAGCCATTTGTGGAATACTCTTGCTAATTATTGATGAAAATGTTCCTCTTTGATACAGGAGAAATGCTAGTACTTATTAGAAGGTGGATGGGTAGAAATTACACAGTTTTATTTGAACAAATGACATTTTTTAAACAAAAACTTATTAACTTTTTTCAGTAAGATTATTTCCTCTCATTAGCTTTAGTTTAATTTTTAAAAATCTTATTGAAACATAGTTGATTTCAAAATCCCTTGACTTTGATAGAGCTTTACAGTTTATATAAAGACAGACTGAAAGACTCATTCACTTCACCACCATGAAGGGTGGTGAGAAAAACATTGTTTTAAATATAAAGAACTGAGGTGGGGAGTGGTGAGAAATGACTTGCCCCACACACCGATAAAGGTAGACACAGAAGATCTCTTGCTGCCTTCATTGCTCAAAAATACATGCAGTAATACAAATAATAGTGTCAGAAAAGCTTTAGTGGATGGCTGATCTTTAATGGTTACTTTTGGACACTTGTGAACTGCATTTCATGCTATCAGTACATTTATATTCTTCTTCTTTGTCTGTGTGTGTATTTCGGTTTTGGTTTTCTTTATTAGATTGTAAACTCCTTGAAGGAAGAAACCATATTGTATTCATGTTGGAATCAACTTTAAATATTGGATGGAAATACACTTGACCCTTGAACAATGTAGATTTGAACTGCTTGGGTCCACTTAATACACAGACATCTTTCAATAGTAGAAGCTACAGTACCTCATGGTCCATGGTTGGTTGAATCTGTGTATGTGGAGGAACCGTGGATAGAGGGCTGACTATAAACTATACCCAGATTAACCCCCATGTTGTTCAAGGGTCAACTATATGCAGTTGTTCTCAAACATCCTAACCTTTTTGCAAAATGAGATACCAAAAGGAAACTATCAGAGAGAGAACAAGTGCATTAAGTTGTGTATTTAGGGAGAAGGTGTTGAAATTCTATGATTCAGAGAAATTGTCTGTTACTGAGCACTGAGGAGAGAGGAGACTTAATAAGTGTCTGTTTTGGAAAGTGGATTGTGAGAAAAAGGACTGCATCTAGCTCTAGACCTGATAATGTGCCGTTAGTAGAGAGTGAGAAAGTGAAGTACATTTCCAAAGGAGGAAATTTGAACCAGATCTTGAGTAACAAGACTGAAAGTAGAATTAAGTCATAAGGGAAAATGTGTTTGAGGAAAGGCTCCTAAGTGTTTCAGATTTCCTAGGTGAAGTATATCTGGGGCATGAGAAGGTTTAGATTTTATGTCATCATTTTAATCTGTGTTTGATTTTACACCCTTCCCCAAGGTCTTCTAAATGCAAGTGGATAGGGTTCAGTTTATTTCCATCCAACAGTGTACCCCTCTTCCCTCGTTTCTGGGCTCCTTCCTCTCTAATATTTGAGTGCTCAGCATTACTATCAACAGAGCCGAAGAGGGAAAGTGAAGATACTCATTAAAAGAGATGGCTGGATTATGTGATTATATGTTAATTTTGTTTGTCTGGAACCCCACATTTATTATGCATTACTGGTGATTAGTATCGTGTTTTCAGATTTCAGTTTAAGTAAAGTCTGTCTGTGTAACCACCTCCTGTGGGCTTGTTAAAGATGCTGCAGCTTTGGATCAGGGAGCTGTCTTCCCCAACTCCCCCTTGGATGGGTTCTTCAGTATTGTCATTGCTTGCAAAGAAAAATCAGATTTCCCAAGGTTTTGTTATTGAGTTTTCCCTTTATTTCTTTTAATCCTTTTTTCTAGGCCCTGGTATTTGACAGAGTAAAGCAAAAAAAAAAGCAAAACAAAAATTCCAACCATATTATAAAAGTTATCTTTTAAAAAAAATGTTGTTTAGGGAAAAAAAAGATACCCGTTGCTTTAAGTTTGACTTTTAAAAAGCTTCAAAGCAACTCTTTGATAATGCCATTAGAAATAGTTTGTTTCTTCTGAAGAAATTAGCTTTCTTTTGTATAAATCTTTTAGATAAAAAGTAAGATGCTTGAAGTTATATAGAAAGAGAAAAAGTAACTAAGATGCCAACGTGTCTGACACTGTGTGGATAGGGACTAGCAAACCCAGATGAGCCAGGAATGGAAATTCTGATTCCATTTTGTACATATATGTATACCTCACAATATGCTTCATCTTTGCCTCCTGAGCTTGGGCTGTATAGCCCTGACCTTCTTGCACAGAATTAGTTTGTAATTCACAGTCGTCTTTAAGAGCCTCCTTCTCGCCTTCTCTCTTTTCCTTTCTTCCTTCTCTCTTTCCACCCTTCCCTCTGTGATGTATTACTCTTTAAGCTGCATCCCATTCTGGATCTAGGCCCAGGCTGTGCATATGTCTGCATATGTTGCATATGTGTCACCAGCTTTTTAAAAAAATAATTATTTATTTT
>NW_011478018.1:3082-4341 GCF_000754665.1 Bison bison bison | reverse complement strand
ATTACATGGTGCCAGATGAGGCTTGGGTAACCAGGAAGGCTTGGTAACAGTTGCCAAATATTCTATGCATTTTCAGTGGCTTAGAACTTGACTGTGAGTGCATTGAGGCTAGAAAACCATTTGTGTTCCTTTTTTTCCCTTATACTTCTGCCCAGAATGAGTCAGAGACCTTTATTTGAGTACTCAAGAGACATTCATATAGTTCACAGTACTCACAGCCATTAGCCATCTTAGGAAGGTCATTTCACTTTGAAACATCAGTTTCTTCATCTGCAAATTGGAAGGTTGATTGAGAATTTTCCATTATTCTTTAAATCTGAGAACCCTTTCTGAGTTTTTGACTCTTTAGTTGCTAAATTTCCATATCTTCATTAGCATATAACTAGGTCTTCAGATTAGGGTCATGGTACTGTTTATATATAGTCCTGTGAAGCATTTTAACCTGTGTACCCTCAGTTTGGTCATTAAGCCTTTTAGAATGTTAAAAAGGTGAAAGATCGCACTCTTCTCTTTGCAAATGCTTTCCAGGGTCTCCAGGAAGGAATGTGTGTGTGCATGCGCTTAGTTGCTTCAGTCATGTCTGACTCTTTTGTGACCCTATGGACTGTAGCCCTCCAGGCTCCTCCGTCCATGGGATTCTCCAGGCAAGAATATTGGAGTGGGTTGCCATGCCCTCCTGCAGGGGATCTTCCCAACCCAGGAATCAAACCCGGGTCTCCTGGAAGGAATATTGGAATCCATTTTGCATATTCTCAGCAGCCCATTCAAGCTTCTATGGCCAACAAATGTTTGCTGGATGAATCAGGTTCTGACATGACCTACTGGAAAATTCTGGAGAACTCTAGAGGATTTTGGTTCTTTGCTGAGAAAGCTCCATGGTGGTTTTATTGAGCAGTGAATTTAAAGCAGTGTTTCTGCCTTTGGTAAACCATCATGCAGGTTTCTTACTCAGCTTGATTGTACAGGGTTGAATGGGTGGTAGGACGTGTGTTCATTTTGTGTTCAGATTAGCATGTTTCAGAATCCTACCTCCCCCAAAGACTTTTTTTGTATCATCTCTGTATTTATTGCAGTGGGTGTGGAATAAAATCACTCGTGGCAAATTGGGTTGATTTGCAAACTGTAGGAACCAATCCCATCCGCTCAGCTTTGTCAGATGATGCCTGAAGACTGCTAGCTAAGTGATGTAGATCCTTTACCATGTTTAATATTTCAAAATAAGGTTTTAATAAAGAGACATAAAATCAGATCAAGAAGGG
>NW_011478018.1:0-1342 GCF_000754665.1 Bison bison bison | reverse complement strand
TCCTTTTCCTATTTGGAACCAGTCTGTTGTTCCATGTCAAGTTCTAACTGTTGCTTCCTGACCTGCATGCAAATTTCTCAAGAGGCAGTTCAGGTGGTCTGGTATTCCCATCTCTTTCAGAATTTTCCACAGTTTATTGTGATCCACCCAGTCAGAGGCTTTGGCATAGTCAATAAAGCAGAAATAGATGTTTTTCTGGGATAGGAGAACAGAATTCTGGGACGGGAGAAAGTTCCTTCTGCTTTATTTTCCACTTCCATTTGTTAGCTGAAAACAAACATACCAAACAAGTAGGAAATTAGTAACTTTTTCCTGGCCTTTGAAATGAGTGTTTCTAAAAACCTCTAAAAAGAAATCTTTCTAGAAACTTCTTTTACCCTTTGTGGCTGGGTGAATATGGCCAAACAGTCAAGGAAAATAACACTTAACTTACCAGCATAGAATGATACAGTGTATTTGCAGCCTTTATCTTTCCTGAGTGTGTATGTGTGTGTGTTTGATTAGAAAACGGATTTATTAAAGGCCCGAGGTTGAAGACCCAGAGAGATAAATATATAACATCACTGTGGAGAAAGGGGCTTCTTTAGGGAAAAGACCTCTGCCACCACTGATGCTGAGAACTGGACATCAGAAATTCCATTACTGCCCCTTCCAAGGAGTGCAGTGATGGTGGCATGGGCCATGAGGGTGAGGATGCCATGAGAGAGCCAAGCTTCTGCCGAGGAGGGTAGGTTTGAGAAGGGAGCAGAGGCAGAGCCTCACATCTTTCAGAAGCATACAGCCCAGCCCTATGTGGGGCCTCCCAGGACTTCAGCCTCTCAGGGGAGCACAGTTACTCTTCTGGGGCCTGTGGTGACCACCACGGGTACTCAGGTGGTCCTCCTCATCCAGGAACTTGTTCTGCACACACCATAAGCAGGTCTTACAGAGCCTGAGCTGGTATTGCAGACGGACCCAATGAGCAGATCCCTGCAGGGACCCGGGTAGGGAGGCTCCAGGCAGAAGGCAGTGAGCCAGGCTCGGGTGGGGCACTGGTTTCATCCCCCTGGGTACCAGCCACCAGAGTGCCCAGGAGGACAAGAAGGGCTGCAGAGAGGGAGACGGCTTATCTTCATGGCCTTGCAGGAGGGCTTCTGAGGACCTACCCTGTGCCAGGCATTGTTGTATCACCTACCAGTGGCCGCAGTCATGCTTCATAATGAACAACCACAAAACCTCAGTGACAAACAACAGTAAGCATCTATTGCTTCTGAATCTGGGGTCAACTGGGAGCTAGTGAGGTAGCTTTTCTGGTTTTGACCAGGCTTCCTCATGTGTCTGGTGACTCAGACAGTAAAGAACC
>NW_011478017.1:13555-14985 GCF_000754665.1 Bison bison bison | reverse complement strand
TTTAACAAGTCCCTGTGTCTTCTGAAGGAAGATCTCTTCCCTGAGATCCAGGTGGGCAGGAGAAACCTTGCTAGTTTTTGTAGGCAAGTCTTCCTGATGAACAACTTTCCCAGATGCTTCAGACAAGCCTGGTTTCAACAGAAACATGTTCTCAAGTTTTTTGTACATGAGTGGATTTGTGGCCTGTTTCCCCGGGGTGCTGCTCTTTCTTTGACTTCCGATCACTTCCAATGTTAGGAAGGCTAAAGAAAGGTTATTTTTCTTGGCTCCGTGTAAGAAATGACTGGTTTCTTGGACCCCAGAATGACTTGCCCCCAAGTTATAACCATAGGTTGATGCTGGAGGATGAGAAGAGTTATCCTGAGGTGGGATCTTGGTCACATCTGTAGGTCTAATTGACCTATGACTCCTCAAAGAACAATCTGGTAAGAAGGACTGAGTAATGGTCCTTTTCTCCATCTTGTTGTGTTCTATCTGTGTGAAGGTACCCTGGGTCAAATGTTTCATGCTTTTGGACCACTGAGTTGAGGTGTCATTCAGAGTTACCCCCCTTTCAAGCTTTACTTCTTCTCGTGGGAGTCTGGATTGTTTCAAACCCCGCTTATCACGGTGAGGAACTGCATCCTGCTGACTTGGGATAGGAGACAGTTTTGTAGTGCTTGGAGATTTCTCTACCATTTGTTTTGTTTGATTCCCTAAGCCTTCCACGTTTGCTTCCACCCTTCCTTTTGAGAAATGGGCTGCATGAATCCTGGCTCTTTTTGCCGAATCACTTAATGACCTGTTGTCTTGAAGTCCTGGAGTATATGTCTCTTCATCTAAACCTCTGACATTTTGCTTAGTGCTCAGTGAAAAGAGATTCTTCAGGAAATTCTTAGTTCCAATCACTGTATACACCTGAGGCAAAACTGTGTTCTCAGGGATTAATGTCTCTTTCTTTTCTGTTTCTTCCTGGGATTTTTTTTCTTGATTGTCTGTATCATTTTCTTGGACATTAGCCAAGTTAGTAAGAACTATGCTTTTGGTATTTGGAAAAATCATCTCTTTGAGGCTGGTGTTGTTGCTAAATTCATCCTCTCCTGCTACTGCCTTATTCTTTTCTGATAAGACATTCTGATCTTTCACAGAGTTTTCTGATACTGATGATGTTAATTGCTTTGGACTGGGCCTTTGCCCAGAGCTTAGGGAGTTCTTGTCGTGGGTCCTTTTTATCACGTTTGTTGAATCTGGCAAAAACAGAGTCTTGAAGAATGGTGTATCTGGATATTTTGTATCTAGTGGCTCAGGGCCTTCTTTTTCTTGGTGGATCATTTCCCTTTTTTTGGATGAAGTAGTTTTATTTGACATATGGCTTAGTCCAAAAGATGTAGTATTTTTGTGCATAAACAATTCATCATGAATCAAAGAAGTCACTTCTTGAAAGTTGGTAT
>NW_011478017.1:9727-10806 GCF_000754665.1 Bison bison bison | reverse complement strand
TATCCTTTTCTGTGCAAAGCTTTAAGTTTAATGAGGTCCCTTTTATTTATTTTTGCTTTTATCTCCTTTGCTTTAAGAGATAGAACCAAAAAATATTGCCACAGCTTATGTCAAAGAGTGTTTTACCTATGTCTTTTTCTAGGAGTTTTATAGTATTCAGTTTAGGTCTTTATTTTGAGTTTATTTTTGTATAATATACAAATTCTCTAACGTAATACATTAGAGAATTTCTAATATCATTCTCTTATATGTATCTGTCCAGTTTTTTTTTTTTCAGTATCTGGAGACTGTCTTTTATCTATTGTATATTCTTGCTTCCTTTGTGATAGATTGACCATAGTGTGTGAGTTTACTTTTGGGCTGTCTACCCTGTTCCATTGATCTATGTCTCTTTTTTTTGTACCATACTGTTTTGATAACTGTTGCTTTGTAGTCTGAAGTCAGGGAGGATGATTCATCTAATTCTGTTTTTCTTTCTCAAGATTATTTTGGCTAATCAGTGTCATTTGTTCTATGAAAAATGGCATTGGTAATATGATAGAAATTTCATTGAATCTGTAGATTTCCTTGGGTAACATAGTAGTTTTTACAGTACTGATTCTTCCCATCCAAGTACATGATCTATCTTCCTATCTTTGATTTCTATCATCAGTGTCTTATAGTTTTATGAGTACAGGTCTTTCATCTAACTCTTTGTGGCCCCATGACTGTAGCCTGCCAGCCTCCTTTGTCCATGGGATTTTCCAGGCAAAAATACTGGAGTGGGTTGCCATTCCCTTCTCTAGGGGATCTTCCCATCCCAGGGATTGAACCTACATCTCTGTATCTCCTGCATTGGCAGGGGGTTCTTTATCACTGAGCCACCTGGGATCCCTTTGTCTCCTTAGGTAGGTTTATTCCTAGATATCTTATTTTTTATGATGCAGTTGTAAATGGGACTGTTTCCTTAATTTCTCTTTCTGATAGTTCATTGTTAGTGTATAGAAATGAAACAGATTTTCTGTATATTAATTTTATATCCTGTGAAAAGTGAAATTGAAGTCACTCAGTTGTGTCCGACTCTTTGTGACCCCATGGAC
>NW_011478017.1:8824-9627 GCF_000754665.1 Bison bison bison | reverse complement strand
ACCTGCATACAGATTTCTCAGGAGGCAGGTAAGATGGTCTGGTATTCCCATCTCTTTAAGAATTTTCCAGTTTGTTGTGATCCACACAGTTAAAAGGCTTTAGTGTAGTCAATGAAACAAAAGTAAATGTTTTTCTGGGATTCTCTTGCTTTTTCTATGATCCAACGGCTGTTGGCAATTTGATCTCTGGTTCCTCTGCCTTGTCTAAATCCAGCTTGAACATCTGGAAGTTCTCAGGTTCTCAGTTCATGTACTGTTGAAGCCTAGCTTGGAGAATTTTGAGCATGACTTTGCTATTGTGTGAGATAAATACAATTGTGAGGTAGTTTGAACATTCTTTGGCATTGCCTTTCTTTGGGATTGGAATGAAAATTGACCTTTCCCAGTCCTGAAGCCACTGCTGAGGGTTCCAAATTGCTGGCCTATTGAGTGCAGCACTTTCATGGCATCATCTTTTAGGATTTGAAATAGCTCAGCTGGAATTCCATCATCTCCATTAGCTTTGTTCATAGTGATACTTCCTAAGGCCTACTTGACTTCACTCTCCAGGATTCTGGCTCTAGGTGAGTGATCACACCATCGTGGTTATCTGGGTCATGAAAATCTTTTTTTGTACAGTTCTTCTGTGTATTCTTGCCACCTCTTCTTAATATTTTCTGCTTCTGTTAGATCCATACTGTTTCTGTCCCTTATTGTGCCCATCTTTGCATGAAATGTTCCCCTGGTATCTCTAATTTTCTTGAAGAGATCTCTAGTCTTTCCCATTTTATTGTTTTCCTCTATTTCTTTGCACTGATCACTGA
>NW_011478017.1:5533-7378 GCF_000754665.1 Bison bison bison | reverse complement strand
ATATTATGAAAATATTGATATTTTAAATAGCATTTTCTGCCTACACACACACACACACACACACATACACACTTTCTTTGGTTTAGACAATTACAATCATAATATGTATACTGTTTTATAACATTTTTGCATGTTTTAAATTTATTCATTCATTGAAAAAATGTGTATTAAGCATCTACTATAGGCCAGGCACTATAAACATTGGGGATTCAATGACAAACAAGATGACAAGGTCTCTGAGACCTTGCAACTTAGATGTAAAGCAGATAATGAAGATATAAACATGAAGAAACAAGATACTTTCAGAGGTATTACTGGAGTTCTGTCAGGGTCTTCTTCACTCACTTCCCACAAAAATACATTACTGAAGTATAAGATGAGTTTCTGGATATGAAGGTGAATCTATGGTTTTATATGATAAGATTGGTTTTGATTCCCTAGAAATTTCCCCATGAGAATTTATCTCCAGAAAAGTCATAAGTGTAAGAGAATAACTACAATCTGTTAGGTTTAGACAGGGTCAGTGTTCCTCCTGATCACCAGGCTGCTGCTGCTAAGTCGCTTCAGTCGTGTCCGACTCTATGCGACCCCATGGACTGCAGCCCACCAGGCTCCTCCATCCATGGGGTTTTCCAGGCAAGAGTATTGGAGTGGGGTGCCATTGCCTTCTCCAGATCACCAGACTGGGTGCACTCAAAAGCTTTGCCTTTGAGTCATTCTGGAAGGAGGCAGATGAGAAGTTGACAGCCACGTTCGTCTTGAAGGCTTCACAGTGGTTTGATGGTATGTGCTCATGCAAGAGGAGATTATTATGCACTTCCCAACAAAACCAATGTTCACAAGGCACACAGAAACATATTTAGCCAGACCCTGTGTGTTAATTGCAGGTATAAATGTATATTCACCACTACAGTCTAATAAACACACTTAAAAGGTTGGCCTACAGCAAGTAAAGGCACTTTTTTAAAGCAAAGACTTTTAACTTAAACATTTGCTGTGGTGCATATGTGCATGTTCAGTCATGGCCAACTCTTTGCAACCCTATAGACTGTAGTCCGCCAGGTTCCTCTGTCCATGGGATTCTCCAGGCAAGGATACTGGAGTGCGTTTCCATGCCTTCCTCCAGAGGGTCTTCCCAACCCAGGGATCAAACCTGCATCTCTTGTATCTCCTGCACTGTGGGTATATTCTGTCCCCACTGAGCCACCTGTGAAGCTCATTTGATATGGTCCTGTCATTAAAATGCCTTGCAATTACTAAAATCACCTGAACCATTTAGCATGTGATGAGCTAGTAGGCAGATATGAGCTAGTGGGCAAAAAACCATGTGAATGGCCAGTGAAGCAAACACTGCTGTTAGTAAAAGAATAATATAAATAACTAACCTGGATTTTCCATTGACATGAAGACAGTTTCTCCTGAAAAGGGGAATAGGGTGAGTGTATCTTCATAGACCATTTTGTGTTTGAAGGTATATCCAGAGAAGAAGACAGAGAGGAAGTCAATTTGGGCTCCAACACTTAGAATGTACCAGTATGCCACCTCATGCAAACAAACCGACAGCTGCAAGCTATCAAAAACATAGCCATTGATGCCTGCAAAAGAAATGGAGAATAGAAGATTTTAGCAGTATCTGGATTTATTATTTTTTGTCATGATATGATTATAAATGATTATAAGTTATGCTCCATATCTTATTTTCAAAAAGAGATAACATTATACCTTCCAAAAAAGCAACCTGTAATGCTTGATCAGCTAGGTTTCAGTCTCAAACTGAGGAGAGTTGTAGACCATGGTAATGATGCATTTAGGTGCTATATGGTGGGTGGCAGGTTAATGAGGAGG
>NW_011478017.1:4060-5433 GCF_000754665.1 Bison bison bison | reverse complement strand
ATTGTGATTTTGGTGTGCCTGTGAGAGGAGGTGAGCTCAGGGTCTTTCTACTCTGCCATTTATTCATGAATGGACACTTAGGTTCTTTCCAGGTCTTGGTTATTATGAAGAGTGCAGTGATAAACATGGGAGTGCAGGTATCTCTTCAGGATCCTGATTTCATTTCCTTTGTATATATACCCAGAAGTGGGATCACTGGATCAGATGGTAGTTCTCTTTTTAACTTTCAGAGGAATCTCCACACAGTTCTTCATAATGGCTACACCAATGTACATTCTCACCAACAGTGCACGAGGATGCTTTCTCTACATCCTTGCCAACATCCTTATCATCCTCTGACTTTTTGATAACAGTCATTTTGACAGGTATGAACTGATATCTTACTGTGGTTTTGATTTGCATTGCCTGATGATTAGTGATGTTGAGAACATATTCATATACCTGTTCATCACTTCTTTATCTCTTTTTGAAAAATGTAATGGTATTCCATAAGTCCTGCAGGCTTTTTTCATTCCTTTTTTTCTCCTCTTGACTCAATAATGCCAAAAGATTTATCTTGGAGTTTGCAGATTCTTTCTTCAGCTTAATCAAGTATGTTTTTAAAGCTCTCTGATGCCTTTTTTCATTCACTGTATTCTTTAGCTCCAGGATTTCTGGGTTCTTTCTTTCTTTTTCAATGTGTGATTCAGCAGCTCCAGTTCCAGAGAGGGTACAACAGCATAGACCACATGCAGCTCGGTCAGCTGAGGTCAGTGTCAGCAAAGATTATGGAGGGTCCTTAGTTGTCAAAGCTGTGAGTGTCCATGATGGTGGTGAGGGTTGTTGACCTCCTAGGTGGTGAAGGCTGCTGGGGTTCTTTTGTTCTTCTTTTCACCCACAGACTGAGGCCCTAGCTGAGGGGATTCTTGGTACTGGGTCTGGCATGTGAGAACACAGGCCTGGGTAACAGTGCTGGTTTCTGGGGCAGAGACGTGCATGCACTTGTGATGATTCCACTGTTTGGAATGTGGGTGCCTAGTGTGACAATGGAATTCACTGTGCCTGTGTTTGGAGCCTGAGCACACCTGCTGTGGTGGTGCCAGTGTCAAAGGTGCAAATGGGCCATTAGCCAAAAGTAAACCATATGCTGGGCGCATGGCAAGTATCACCACATTTAAAAGAACTGTAATCATACAGAGTCTGCTACATGACCGCAGTGAAGTTAAAATAAGAAATCAGTAACATAGAACAGGGGCTTTATTTAGCTTGAGCTTTATAATCAAGATAGAAAATTTCCCCTCAAGACACATAAAGCAGAGTTTCAATTTGTCTTTAGAATTTAACTCATCACCAAAGTAGTTTACAAGCTTCTGAAAATATTGATATTTTAAATA
>NW_011478017.1:954-1395 GCF_000754665.1 Bison bison bison | reverse complement strand
GCAAGGGATTTCTGTGTGTTGATTTTATATCCTGCAACTTTACTATATTCATTGATTAGCTCTAGTACTTTTCTGGTGGAGTCTTTAGTGTTTTCTATGTAGAGGATCATGTCATCTGCAAACAGTGAGAGTTTTACTTCTTTTCCAATCTGGATTCCTTTTATTTCTTTTTTCTGCTCTGATTGCTGTGGCCAAAACTTCCAAAACTATGTTGAATAGTAGCAATGAGAGTGGGCATCCTTGTCTTGTTCCTGACTTTAGGGGAAATGCTTTCAATTTTTCACCATTGAGGATAATGTTTGCTGTGGGTTTGTCATATATAGTCTTTTATTATGTTGAGATATGTTCCTTCTATTCCTTCTTTCTGGTAGGGTTTTATCATACATGGATGTTGTAATTTTGTCAAAGGCTTTCTCTGCATCTATTGAGATAATCATATGG
>NW_011478017.1:0-854 GCF_000754665.1 Bison bison bison | reverse complement strand
CTGAGAATCAAAGTTTCTTCTCTTCAAAGTGATAAAAGGTATTTTAAAGCTACTGTAATTATAAGCATGGTCTTAATGCAGGTATGGTCCCTGGTGGCTCCAATGGCAAAGAATCTGCCTGTGATGCAGGAGATCTGGGTTCCATCCCTGGGTTGGGAAGATCCCCTAGAGAAGGGAATGGCTATCCACTCCAGTATTCTTGCCTGGAAAATCCCATGGACAGAGGAGCCTGGCAGGCCATAGTCCATGGAGTCGCACAGAGTTGCAGGTATAGATGATTATAACAATCAGAACATAGAGTCCAGAAACAGTTACAGATATAAATGGAAATTTAATATATTATAAAGGGAGCATCCCAAAACAGTAGCAGAAAGAATGAACTATTTGGTAAATGCTAATGGAAAAGATGGCTGTTCATATGGAATCACAAAAAACCCTGAATAGCCAAGTGAAAGTGAAGTCGCTCAGTCGTGTCCGACTCTTTGCGACCCCATGGACGGTAGCCTACCAGGCTCCACTATCTGTACAGATCCTGCACATTTTGTTAGATTTTGGCCTAAGTATTTCATTTTTTGAGGCATTATAAATGGTATTATTATTTTTTAATATAAATTTATTTACTTTAATTAGAGGATAATTACTTTACAATATTGTATTGGTTTTGACAAACACTGACATGAATCTGCCACAGGTGTACATGTGTTCCCCATCCTGAACCCACTTCCCACCTTCCTCCCCATACCATCCCTCTGGGTCATCCCAGTGCACCAGCCCCAAGCATACTGTATCATACATCGAACCTGGACTGGCGATTCGTTTCATATATGATAATATACATGTTTCTGTGCCATTCT
>NW_011478016.1:15947-17429 GCF_000754665.1 Bison bison bison | reverse complement strand
AAGGGCCCTTGCTGAACCACTTGACTTTGGGGATAACAAAACTGAACTTTAAGCCCCACCCCAATACACCAGGCAGAATGCATCAACCCGGGGCCCTTCACCCCTGCCTGACCTTCCTGCCCTAAGCTCAATTGCAACTGCCATCTCAGCTAAAAATTACCCAAAGCCTGACTAAAAACCTCCCTTATCGTTTCCACAAACCTTCCCTTAAATATGAAGCCTCCCTGATCCTTCGCATGCTCAGCCTGGTTGTTAGGTTGACTGTCACCCCTCCTTGTGTAAATAAAGGTAACCTGTCACCGTTGAGGTCGTCTTCCTTTCTTCATTGCCTCGTTTCGAATAATACCTTACATATGCAGGTATCTATTCTTTTTCAAGTTATTTTTATATCTTCTTTCAATAAACACAAATTCACTAAAGAATGATGTCAGTGAAGCTTATTGTTTATCAACATATAACACAAAAATAAAATGGTAGTAGTCATATTGAAACTTCAGATTTTTTTTGTTTCTTTTTAAATTTTCATTCAATATAACAAAACTTCCCCAAATTCTTATATAGCTATTTTATATAAATAGCTAATACTGATTTTATATTAATAAGTTTATTGTAGGGAAAGTAATTTAGCCTTTTTCTCTTTCTCTTTTTTCTTCTTTTCTTTTTCTCTCCTTTCCTCTCATCCTTCCTTTTGTTGTCCTACTTTTCCTTCTTTTCTTCCTTTTTCCTTCTTTCCTTCTTTGTTTCCTTGCTTTCTTCAGCCAGTAAACATTTACTGAGCATCTACAAAATACACTACAATGTGCTAGATACAAAATGGAGTTGAGTCATATGGGAAATATGAAAGGAACAAAGGGAGACCAATGGAAAATGCCAAAGTAGAGAATACTAAAAACTATTTTACAGAAAGAAACACTTATTGAAATGACCACTCACTCTCCATTTCTACATCAGAAAATCAAAATCTCAGGTTACCACTAAGAAAGATGTTATCATCCTCAAATACAATAAGTAATTTAAAAATCTATTTTGGACACAATAAGTACTATACACTTAGCTAAACAATTTTGAAAGTGATTTTTTTTTAACCTTTCTGGAATATTAAATACTGATTACATGAAATGCTACTCTTTGGGCAATTTGGAATACTGAATATACTTACAAATTTTTCAAGATTATTTCTAGTTCAATTATCTACGGTTTTTGATAGCTCCCCTAAATATGCAAGGCAAACATTTCCCCTTACTCTATTCATATGCAGCCCAAAGGGGCCTGCCAAGTCCTGTTCATAAATAGGGAAGAACAAACCATGCATTTCAATATAATGAAGTCATAACCATAAAGACATTTAAAAAGAAAGGTGCAAAAAGCTCTGTAGCTCAGGGTAGCAGTAAATTAAGCACTGCAATTTACATGCATTTTTATGAGACTATTTATTCATTTAAGTCTTTTACTCATTAAAAGCAAAAGTACTTAGCATAACAA
>NW_011478016.1:15038-15847 GCF_000754665.1 Bison bison bison | reverse complement strand
TTGGTTATTTCAAGGGCATATGAGAGCGAAGAAGGGGATACCTCCAGACGATGTTAACTGACAGAACAAAATCTTCACCTGAATGCAGAGAAGATCCTAGGCTAGATGGAACAATATTTAAAGCTTGTCTTCTTAGCTTCCTTTGCTAATTTCATCCGTCCATTCCTTATACCTAAGTCCATTCCTCTTCCTAAGCATATCTTCGTATGGGAAAGTTATTTTACTGTCCTCTTTCTGTATATAAAATAATTTATTCAAGTTGATCCTAACTCTAATGTATGAGTGAGAATGTTATCCTCTCAGGGTATTTTGTGTTTTAATAGAATAGTTGATATTTCATAAAGACTCTTGGCGGGAATGTGAATTGTGTTATTTTTCTCTAAACTGCTCTATGGCTTTGGATAAGACCCCACCCCATGCGTATTTTTGAACCAGATTGTTTATTTTCAATGGAGGTTGTCATGCTTCAATGAAAGAGTATGTAACAATGTGTATATAACAGCTGTATATGACAATATAAGGGGCGGTAGTTTTAAAAAATCACACAGGTGACTCTATTTCTTAGTTTGTTGTTGTTGTTGTTGTTGTTGTTTGTTTGTTTTAAGGAATCTCCTATTGACTTGAAAATAATCACAACCTAAAAGTTGAGGGTTATGTTTTATTCAGTGGGAATTTTTAGGACATCAAGCCCAGGAGACAGTATATCAAGTCACCCTGAGAGAACTGCTCTGAGGAGGCAAGGGGAGAAGCCAGGTTATATGGAAGTTTTACAACAAAAGGCAGGTAGTCTGAACATTAAAACAAAAAAA
>NW_011478016.1:9856-12798 GCF_000754665.1 Bison bison bison | reverse complement strand
TGCTCAGCTGATAAAAAACCCACCTGCAATGTGGGAGACCTGGGTTTGATCCTTGGGTTGGAAAGATCCCCTGGAGTAGGGCATGGCAACCCACTCTAGTATTCTTGCCTGGAGAATCCCCATGGATGAGGAATCTGGTAGGCTACTGTCCACGGGTTCATAAAGAATCAGACATGACTGAGTGACTAAGCACATATATGGGAAGATGCAAGAGTCTGGACTCACTAAAATCATTCTTTTCATATGCATCTTAGCTATCTGAGGCCAGTATCCTGCTTTTTTTCACATCACACCGGACTGAGGTCCTCGGTGCTCATGGTAGGGAGTGGTGATGGCTGCCAGATAGCAGGTATTGTTCTTCCTGAGTTCCCTCTGGGCTCATAAATTCAAATTTGGCAGGGTGGGATTACTGATGGCTGTGACATCCTTGTTTATTGATATAGCAGGAAGTAATCCATTTCTCAAAGCTAACAGAACATTGTAAATCAACTATATCTCAATAAAAGTTTTTAAAAGCCCCCTCAAAAATTTCCAGGTAATCTGAAACATCTCCACATCTGGTATTTTCTTCCTTCTACACATACACATTCCCAAATGAGAATCACTTAGACTCAAAAATGTTGAAGGCATTTTTGCTACTAAGTACGTGATAGATAATGTATACTAGCACTTACATATTTGTGTTTCACTCAAATGCTGATTACTTTACTCAAGAAGATTATAGAAATACAAATAATAGTGACATTTATTTAAGGAAAGTTTTGAGTCTGCTTTGATGTACAAAAGCAATTTTTTTCATTGTGTATGTTAACTGTTCATTCAATTTATTAACAATAAAAATTAGACACAGATGTATAGAACAGTCATTTGGACTCTGTGGGAGAGGGCAAGGGTGGGATGGTATGGGAGAATAGCATTGAAACATGTAAATTATCACATGTGAAACAAATCACCAGTCCAGGTTTGATGCATGATACAGAGTGTTTGGGGCTGGTGCACTGGGATGACCCAGAGGGATGGCATGGGGAGGGAGGTGGGAGAGGGGTTCAGGATGGGGAACACATGTACACCCATGGTGGATTCATGTTAATTATGGCAAAACCAATACAATATTGTGAAGTAAAATAAATAATTAAATAAAACTGGAAAAAAGAAAATTTATGTTAAAAAACAATAAAAATTAATAATAAAGATGTATTATCAGTAGCAAATTGCTTATCACATTTCTCACAGATGAAACTAACCAGTGAATACTAAAACAAAGCAAAACAGAAACCCTTGCTACTCCTTAAGATGTGTGATTTAAAAGTTTTATTTATCTCTAGTGGTAAGAATTTCAAGTTCTAAAACAGATGAATAAGGAAGATATTTGGGAATAAGGTGCTCTACTGGTATATTCTAAAGCACTCTACACTGGCACTCCCTTAATTGATGTTTGCATGATATTTGTTGTGGTTGTTTGGGAATAAATGAATACAAATATATATTTTATGATGCAGATATTTATGGGTCTTCTTTCCTAGGTTTAAATCACACATCTCCCATTTACTATTTTTATTATGTGTGCAAATACCTTTTCCTTTCTTAACCTCAAGTTTTTCAAAAAAGTAATATGAGGATGATGATGTCTATCTCATACAGAGTTATTTTGAAGATTAAGTTAAATAACATAGTGATACTTGCTTCATAGACTCTCTCTAAATCTGAAGAGTTATATGGAAGAAATTGTATGAGCTCAGCAAATAGATAATAAACATTGTATATCTATTCCAGTGAGGTAAGCACTTAATATTTCTATCTAGGACCAGAAAGTGTCATTATTCTAGGTTGGGCCAATTTATACATAAGAATTGACAAGGAACAATTGCAGACCTCAATATAATTAATGCTTAAATGAAATAGTTCTAAGTTAGCTAGATTTTCTAGTAGTTCTCAACCTAAGTTGAATATTAAAATCACATGGAGTTGCTTTTATAAAATGTTCATCAGGGCCCAATCCATGTTGATTAAATCAGAATACATGGGAACTGGTACCAGAGCAACAATATTTTCTTTAAGCTTCCTTGGGTAAATATGTGCAACCAGGATTGAGAGCCACTGCAGTTAAGTAATTCTGCAAAGTTTTCAAAGTTGTTTCTTCACCTGGTTTCCCAAGGTTCCCTTTTTTTGGGTTACCTGATAAAGAATCACATTGATTAACTAAGAATGAAGAGGCTTAGGAATGAATTTCAATAAAATTTCTAGCCCTATAAGATCAGGGCTTGAGTTCTATCCTGTCGTAATCCTGACATACTGTACACTAGACTTTTGGAGCTATGTGACTTTCCTGGTGCTCTTTGTGCATGTGTAAGAATTCAAACTATAAGAGAGAGTTTTCAGTTCTCACTGGGTTTCCCTGATGGACAGAAAGTGAGTCTCTGCTTCTCAGTTGTTCTTTTGGGGGCAGTTATGGGTGACATTGGTTTGGCGTTGTGGCAGAGTAGCTCTGCTGCTAGATTCTGAATGATGAGGAATGCAAGGTCACAACTGTTTGTTTTTTGTTTTTTCTTTTTTTTTTCCTAAACAAGGTGGTTTTTTGTCTGTTGATTGGAATCAGGGAAAATGTAATTAGATTTGCTTTTAAGAACATCCAGTTCAAATACTATAGCAGATTGAATGCAAAAAAAAAAAAAGGCTCACTTATCCAGCTCTCCCTATATTCATGCCCTTGGCAGTTGATTTTGCCCCAGTTATCCTCGAGTGATGGAATCTAGTTCTCAGTTATTTAGCCTGGGCTGATCTTCTGATTTGCTTTGGTCAACAGACTGAAAGAGGTAAAACAATGTGCTGATTCACAGCCTAGCCTCTTTTCACATTTCTGTTCTCCATCTTGAAACCCTGACTCTTCATGAGAATACAGACATTGAGAAACCATGTGAAGGAGTCTTAGATATGGACCATAG
>NW_011478016.1:7039-7789 GCF_000754665.1 Bison bison bison | reverse complement strand
AATGAATATTCAGGACTAATTTCCTTTAGAACTGACTGGTTGGATCTCTTTGCAGTCCAAGGGACTCTCAAGAGTCTTCTCCAACACCACAGTTCAAAAGCATCAATTCTTCGGCGCTCAGCTTTATAGTCCAACTCTCACATCCATACATGACTACTGGAAAAACCATAGCCTTGACTAGACAGACCTTTCTTGGCAAAGTAATGTCTCTGCTTTTTAATATGCTGTCTAGGTTGGTCATAACTCTCCTTCCAATGAGTAAGCATCTTTTAATTGCATGGCTGCAGTCACCATCTGCAATAATTTTGGAGCCCAAAAAAGTTATGTCTGTCACCATTTCCACTGTTTCCCCATCTATTTCCCATGAAGTGAAGGAACCAGATGCCATGATCTTAGTTTTCTAAAATGTCTTAAAAGAACACAGATTTCCAATATACTAGGAGGCTTTGCTGACACCTAATTCATCAAGACTATAGACCATGGGTCTATCAGAGATGGAAGGGACCTGAGAGATTTTCTTCAGGAGCATTGAGTTATGCAGGAAGATGGTAGAATGTGACACAAGATGAGTGATGTAGATAACAGAAGAATGTATATCTTGCCAAATAGTATTCAACACACTTATTTAAAAACCATGATAAGGCCAAGTAAAATCCTTCTAAATTCTAGGTTATGCTTTCTTGGCTTTGACTTGTGGTCTCACAAAGCCCAAATGAAAGTATCTATAATATTGCAATCCTGTAATCTTTG
>NW_011478016.1:4058-6939 GCF_000754665.1 Bison bison bison | reverse complement strand
TATAGGACAGTTGGAATCCCTTCAAAGATTTTAAATCCTTCAAATCCTCAAGATTTTATCAATACACCTGGAAATTACACTCTGGGGATTATCTTGGAGATCATCTTAGTTAAATTATCCCTAAATACATTCTTGCTACTTCTAAATTCATTGCTAGCTCTTGCCACTCCCCACAGATGGATTGCATTTATTCATCTGGATTGCAGAGCTGTAATGTTATATTCTACAGAGAGGTGACTGATGTCAGCTGGGTCTCCAGCTGCTCCTTTCAGAACTATGCCCCTTGGAGGTCTAATTTGAATGGACTCTCAGGGACTTATTGCCCACTGATGCTTAGATGCACTAGCCTTCGACCTCTCTGAGCTCTGATTAGCCTTCCTCTGTGAATGTGTAGGAGTTTTCAGAAGAGGAGATTAAGGATTAAGCAATTATTTTAATTTTTCTTTTAGTAAGACAGTAGTCAGAGCTATTATCTTCTATCATTCAGAAATGCACACTTCTCATGTTCCTTGAGTCTTTAAAAATAGGGGTAAGGATAGTAGAACAATTAAAATTCAAGGAGAAATCATGAAATTAAACTAGAATTCATCATGTTATTTAATGCTTCTAACAAGGACCAACTTCCAGGAATGATAGAAAATGCCCAATGTTTATCATCAGCCTGAAGACACAGCTAGCTACAAAATCGAAATTTGTCTAACTTGGGGACACAGACCTCTCTAAACTGTTTTGTAATGGTCTTGCTTCCATCTTACTGAGCTACATCTGTCAGTCAGCATAAATTAACTGCATTCCTACTGCATATCCTGTCCTGAGTTTACTAGTAGGGAGAACATGAGACAGAGAAAAAAAACTATTGTCACCCCAGTGAAGTCATATATAGGGAAGGAGAAAGAGCAATGCATATGGAAAGATAATGTTCACTCCTGCTCCTATGGAGTTCTATATTTGACATTGTTTCCACTTATGCACAATTTTATTAGATTTTCCAGAGACCCTAGGATGGAGAAATGTACTAATTTAATGATGCAGGTTGTAGATGAGTGTTATAGAGATATATGGGTTTCCCTGGTGGCTCAGATGATAAAGAATCCATCTGCAATGCAGGAGACCTGGGTTTGATCCCTGGGTTGGGAAGATTTTCTGGGGAAGGAAATGACAAACCACACCAGTATTCTTGCCTGGAGAATCCCATGGACAGAGGAGCCTGGTGGGCTACAGTCCATGGGGTTGCAAAGATCCAGACACGACTGAGCCACTAACACTTTATTTCACTTCATAGCGGTATATAGCATAATACTGGCAGTTACAATGGTGTTTCTGGATCTCTTCAAAGAATTCTGTTATTGATAACTCAAAAGAAAGCTAATGTGACAAACTCAGTGCTGGCAGTGCTTGAAGTCAAATCTGGTCAACTGTGTCCTTTACTACTAGGCATAAGTACAGCTGGCCTAGCTGGCAATCTATAGAGAAAGGAATGGATCCAGGAATATCTATATGATAGCTGCATTTCCACAGTCCCCACTAACAGTCCTATTCCAAAAAGGTGTCAATGAGTGAGTATTAGTTTTAGGGTTACACTTTTCCTGGGTAAGCACTGGCTAAAATAGAACTATAAAAGGGAAGAAGGTTTACACATTTCAGAAAGAAATTGAGTTTTTCCATCTAGATTTAGAAGGTCACTTTACTATTGATAAGATTCAGCTTTGCAATCAAGTTCACTTGATGGCTACCTATTTGGCCTGATTCTTCATTACTAAATGCTTGAACAATTAATACTAACAGGTCCTTCTTCTCTACTCCTTTTGTAACATTGTGACCCCCCTGTTTTTAAGTTTTTGTCCCATTAGTAATCTCAGGACAGGATACATGGTGGCAGTGCAGGGAATCCATGATGTTTGACTAAAGTAGTTCATTGCAATGCAAGTGAGAACATTACAGATCAATGTACAAGGTCTGTGGCTTCAAGTCAGACAAAATGCCAATTGATTACCAGTTGTGTCTCTGGGCTGATGATGAACACCAGACTTTTTTCTATTATTCCTGGAATTTAGTCCTGGTAAAAGGCATGAAATAACATCCAAAAATGGGTTTAGCTGTGTTCTGCCTATTCTTTAAATATTTCCTTTATTGATAAGTTAGAGAAAAACTTAGAAAAAGAAAAAACTTAGAAACAGGAGGGTCACAATATTACAAAAGGAGTAGAGCAGGAAGACATGCTAGTATTAACTGTTCAAGCATTTAGTAATGAAGAATATTTTCTTGTTCTATCTTCAATCATGCCAAATAGCCATCAAATGAACTTCACATCAAATGAACTAAATGGTAATGGAATGATAAAGTTATGTGAATTGTGACAAAACAAATTTCTTCTACCTGAAAGCTTAAAATTTACAATTATTTTAATATGTTCTATCTATCAATGAATTGTTTATCACCTGTCTACCTCCTTGGAGGAAAATAGGCTATAAACACTAGGGACAAAGTTGCCAATGCAGAAAGATTACGCTGTTGATAGCTGCACTAAGCTCAATTATACTGAGTTTGTAAGAAATGTGTATTTACAATAGAATGTGAAATATTCATATCATGAAAATAGTATGTAGCTACTAAAATTATGTTTTCTAATATTTAATGGCATGGGGAAATTCTCACAAGATTGAAAAGGTCCCAATGCTAAAATCATGGTGGCTAGCAGAACCCAAAACTAGTTTTATTATCAAAGACTGTTGTGGGGAAAAAAAGAATGTGGAGAAATTAACAAAATGGTGTCTGTCAGGCTTTCTGCCCCACTCCCTCATGCCCTATCATACTGTGTTCTGTAAACAATAACTTTGCATGGTTATGTAACAGCTGAGATCACTTGTAGCACTGCGCATGT
>NW_011478016.1:0-1192 GCF_000754665.1 Bison bison bison | reverse complement strand
GAACAGGCATTCTAAGCCACTAAGCAAGCAGTGCAGCAGGCCCAGGCACTGCAGGTTGTGAATACCACTAAGCCCTTTGATTTAGATGTACGTGTTGCCCAGGAAGGGTTTGGATGGGATTTGTGGCAATGACAAGAACCATTGCACTCTTCTTTGGGATTTTGGTCCTAATTGTGGAAAGGAGCAGAAACAAG
Organism: Bison bison bison; assembly: GCF_000754665.1. NCBI lineage: Eukaryota > Metazoa > Chordata > Mammalia > Artiodactyla > Bovidae > Bison > Bison bison. The sequence continues at coordinate 998 of NW_011478016.1, read as the reverse complement.
GTACACCTTGGTGGAGAAGCAGTTAGCAGCTGTGTATGCCACTTTATTGTCTACAGAGGCTATCACAGGGAAGGCCCCAGAGCTTGTCAAAGCAACATGTCCTAGAGTGGGCTGGCTACACTACTGGGTATCATCTCCCAAGACAGAAGAGTCACAAACCCTGGACTTGGCCAAGTGGGGAGCATCCCTAGAACAAAGGAGCTCCTTATCTTCCAGTTCATTGTCACAAGAGTTGCAGCATAGTCTAGGATCTGTTACATTTACAGTGGAAACGTTGGGAAACACCCCAACAATGACAGAGCCAGAACCCTCTCCATTTAGAGAAGGTAAACCCCAAGTAGATGCCCAAGCCTGGTAAACTGATGGATCTGTTAGAGGTCAAGCCTCTTCCAGGACTGCCATTGCTATCCATTTTGCCACAGGCACCACGTGGTTTGACACCAGAGTTGGTGAAAGCAGCTAGTTGGCTGAGTTATGTGCTGTCTGGATGGTGGCTAAGAATGAAGCAGTGCCCCTCATTATCTGTACTGATAGTTGTGCAGTTTACAAAGGCCTAACCCTATGGATCACTATCTGGAATACACAGCAGTGGCTAGTAGGCCACAGACTCCTGTGGGGATAAGCCATGTGGCAAGACTTATGGGACTTCAGACGTGAAAAAGACATAACAGTAGTACATGTAACTGGGCATCTGCCTATGGGGAGCCTGGGGAATGATGAAGTCCATATGCTAGTGTGTGTCCAGTGGGTGGATCAAGCCCTTCCTAATGAGGTAGCAGCTTGGCTCCACTGGTGCCTGCATCATGCAAGAACAAAAAACATGTGGGCAGTTGCCAAAAGATGTGATTGTCCTGTTTCCTAGAGGGAGATAACAGATGCCTATCATGACTGCTCCACATGTGCCCAGGAGGACTTCCCTCCCCACAGGCTGACAGCCACTGATGGACACATGGTAAGAGGAAGGGTTCCTCTGACTCAATGGCAAGTAGACTTTATAG
>NW_011478015.1:15263-16437 GCF_000754665.1 Bison bison bison | reverse complement strand
ACAGGTGATGGACAGGGAAGCCTGGTGTGCTGCTGTCCATGGGGTTGCAAAGAGTAGTACACAACTAAACAAATGAACTGAACTGAACTGATTATAAGCTCTGATGCAATGAATACTTTGAAAGTGGTAAACTTTTGCAGGTTCAGTTGCTAGACTTACTGGTTTAAATGATACTTGCATATTTAATTTTCAAATTCCAGGTGAATTATATAGTTCATTCAAACAATAGTAAATTATCTTCCATAAAGAAGACTAATTTAAACTTCCACCAACAATGAATGAGTGTGAAAAAAAATCAACCTTAAAATGATACAGAGTTAGACATATGTAACAGGGCCTGGCTCTAATATTAGCCTCTGGCCCAATTTTGTGGTTGAGGCTTCATTGCCTGTAGAATTAGGGAACACCCATAGTAAACTGACTTTTCCATTAGTTAAAACTAAAGGTCAAGAAACAAGGTAGAAGTTATCAGCCTCAGTTTCATTCTTTCTTAAGAAAGAAATTTCCTGCTAATCATTTTCCTAAAAGCATTTTTCACGTCTTTGTTCCTCAGACTGTAAATCAGGGGGTTCAGCATAGGTATAATCAATGTATAGAACACAGAGGTCACTTTATCAATATCCAGTGAATGGCCAGCACCGGGACGCAAATAAATGAAGATCAGGGTACCATGGTAGATAGAAACCACAATCAGATGGGACGCACAAGTGGAGAATCCTTTTCTTCTTCCTTCGGCAGAATCTGTTTTAAGAATGGCTGCTATGATGAGGATATAAGAAAGGAGAACTGTTAGAAGGCAGAGGGCTTCCACTAAACTAGCAAAGACCACCAGTACAATGTCATGGATGTAGGCGTCAGTGCAGGACAGAGAGAAGAGAGGGGAGATGTCACAAAAGAAATGGTTAATTTCATTGGAGCAGAAAGACAGGTGAAAGGTATTAGTGGTGTGAATCACTGAGCTCATGGTGCCCCCTAAAAACGCTCCAATTGCAAGCTGGCAGCAAATCCTCTTGGACATACTAACGGTGTAAAGCAGGGGGTTGCAGATGGCTATATACCGGTCATAAGCCATGACAGTCAAGAGAAAAGACTCTGTGTCCACCAAAAAGCAGAAGAAATATAACTGTGCAGCACAGCCATTGTAAGAAATGGTCTTCTCATCAGAAACTAAGTC
>NW_011478015.1:4284-14583 GCF_000754665.1 Bison bison bison | reverse complement strand
ATATATATATTATATATATATATAATTTATTAAATGAGATACCATAATTTATTAAATGAGACACCATCAAACCAGCCGGTGAACTCTGAATTTCTTAATTTCATCAACTCTCTCATCTGTCACCAACATCAAGTGATTGAGGTTAGTTACATTGATACATAGCAAACTGAGTAACTAGCCTCTCTTTCCCTTTGTGGTAGGTTTATTTACACAACAAATAGATACATTTCTATTTCAGTTGAAGCCTTATACATGTAGAGGAGTAGAAGTTCTTTATTTCTCACCTTGAGCTGAGAATTTGCCTCTGAGGACTAAAGAAACTAGTTAAAGTTTCTTGAAATCCACTGATGAAATAGAAGGAGGTAAGATTCAGAATTAGTTATGTAAGTAACTAAATCCTAACTCTGCCACTTAGCAGTTATAAAGTCTTTGACAGGCCAAGCAATCACAGAATTTTAGCTTCATCACCTATAAAATGAAAAGGACAGTGCCTTCCTCATCAAATCGTATTACATTTCCTTCTAGTCCCAATATCTTCACCATCTTGTTCATTCACTGTTCTTTTTTTTTTAATTTAAATGTATTTATTTTTGAAGGCTAATTACTTTACAATATTGTATTGGTTCTGCCACACATCAACATGAATCCACCACAGGCGTACACGTGTTCCCCATCCTGAACCGCCCCCCAGCTCCCTCCCCGTACCATCCCTCTGCGTCATCCCAGTGCACCAGCCCCAAGCAGCCTGTATCCTGCATCGAACCTGGACTGGCAATCCATTTCTTATATGATATTATACATGTTTCAATGCCATTCCCCCAAATCATCCCACCCTCTCCTTCTCCCACAGAGTCCAAAAGACTGTTCAATACATCTGTGTCTCTTTTGCTGTCTCGCATACAAGATTATCGTTACCATCTTTCTAAATTCCATATATTAGTATACTGTATTGGTGTTTTTCTTTCTGGTTTACTTTACTCTGTACAATGGCTCCAGTTTCATCCACCTCATTAGAACTGACTCAAATGTATTCTTTTTAATGGCTGAGTAATACTCCATTGTGTATATGTACCACTGATTTCTTATCCATTCATCTGCTGATGGACATCTAGGTTGCTTTCATGTCCTGGCTATTATAAACAGTGCTGCGATGAACATTGGGGTACACGTGTCTCTTTCCATTCTGGTTTCCTTGGTGTGTATGCTCAGCAGTGGGATTGCTGGGTCGTAAGGCGGTTCTATTTCCAGTTTTTTAAGGAATATCTACACTGTTCTCCATAGTGGCTGTACTAGTTTGCATTCCCACCAACAGTGTAAGAGGGTTCCCTTTTCTCCACACCCTCTCCAGCATTTATTATTTGTAGACTTTTGGATCGCAGCCATTCTGACTGGTGTGAAATGGTACCTCATTGTGGTTTTGATTTGCATTTCTCTGATAATGAGTGATGTTGAGCATCTTTTCGTGTGTTTGTTAGCCATCTGTATGTCTTCTTTGGAGAAATGTCTGTTTAGTTCTTTGGCCCATTTTTTGATTGGGTCATTTATTTTTCTGGAATTGAGCTGCAGAAATTGCTTGTATATTTTTGAGAATAGTTGCTTGTCAGTTACTTCATTTGCTATTATTTTCTCCCATTCTGAAGGCTGTCTTTTCACCTTGCTTATAGTTTCCTTTGTTGTGCAGAAGCTTCTAAAGTTGATATTCTGCGGAATTCCATATATCTACTTTATGTTATCTGAAATCCAAGCTATGAAATACAACTAGAGAAATCCAAATGCTTGCATATTTATTAAATTCATCTAGGCAATACAATAATAATATTCAGGAATCTTGGATGGCCCCTTTGATTAAAATGATAAAAGATGTTATAAATGCTCACCTACCCACCTCTCTGTGTTATCTCTGCACTTCCTTGTCATTGCTTTAGTCCACAGCTCTGTAAATTGTAGATAACGCATAGCAGTGCAAGTGACGCTTGTCTATAGACAGGCACATTTTGCCCAGGATAGAGATGATTGATTTCTCTCCTCGCTGATGGTAAAAATCCAGCTTTACATCTATTTGTCAGTTTATTTGTGAATTCCTGATTCACAATATTGTGGTTCTTTGAATTATGTTGTGCACATTTCATAACATGTTACATATTGAATAAAGTAAGTACAATCTCTGATGCCTGTACATGTTATATGCATTGTTATTGTTCTTCAGTCGTTAAATGGTGTTTGATTCTTTTCTTTTTTTTAATTTTATTTTATTTTTAAACTTTACATAATTGTATTAGTTTTGCCAAATATCAAAATGAATCCGCCACAGGTATACATGTGTTCCCCATCCTGAACCCTCCTCCCTCCTCCCTCCCCATACCATCCCTCTGGGTCGTGCCAGTGCACTAGCCCCAAGCATCCAGTATCGTGCATCGAACCTGGACTGGCGTCTCGTTTCATACATGATATTTTACATGTTTGATTCTTTAGGATTCCAGGGACTGCAGCGTGCCAGGTCTCCCTGTACCTCACTGTTCCTGCCTATAAAAGTTAGAGATAAGTTAAATATGTGTGCATATATGTTATATACACATGTATATTTTTCTTTAACAATTTACATTATTCATGGCTCTTACAAACTCAGTATTTAAATAACTTCAGATTTGAAAACATTTTCATTGTCATCTCATATTCTCTGTCTCAGAACATAATCTAAGCACATTACTAAAATCTTAACCTCCCATCCTATCCTCAATTTGTTCCAAGATCTTAACAAAACTAAATGTCTTATTAAAACTGTGTATACATTTAGAGTTAATAAGCACAACTATCTGTGAAGCTATTTTTGGGGCACGGAAAATGAACTACAGCCACACTGCCTTGCTCAACACCTATTTTTCTGCATCTGTTCTGTTTCTAGGTAGATTAGGCAAATTCTGGGTAAATGTGTGTATCTGACATTAACGCATTTGCATCTTATAATTTTCAAAGTAACCTTTCTCATCGAATTTAATTCTCACAGTTCTTTAAACAGTGCTAATCATCTCTCCATTTTATTGAGGAGGAATTGATGATTTCAGCCCAATGAATAGTCCAGGACTGCATAGCTTTGCAATCCAAGAACAGGTCCACAGTTTGGACATTCTGTACACTGGACATTCTTCAATAAACACTACCTTCCCAGAAATGGAAATGTTAGAAATGGTGGAGCTTAGAAGATGACTGTAAATAATATAGTTATTTCCCCCAAACTCAATGTGCTCACCTGCCAGGGAAGTCCTTAGTCACTTTTTCTTTTTTCATTTTATTTTAATTTCTTTAAGCTTTTTATTTTGTATTGAGGTATATCTGATTAGCAAACAATGCTGTGGTAGTTTAAGGTGAACAGAGAAGGACTCAGCCATACACATGCACGTGTCCATCCCCCTCAAACTTCCATCCTTCCAGGCAGCCACATAACATTGCACAGAGTTCCCTGTGCTGTACAGTAGGTCCTTGCTGATTGTCCATTTTTACTACAGCGGTGTGTGCATGCTCACCCCCAGGTCCCATTCTCCTCCTGCTACTCTTTTCCACTGGTAACCATAAGGTCATTCTCTGAGTCTGTAAGTCTCTTTCTGTTTTTATACGTTCACTGTATCAACTCTTCTTGGGTTCTGCATATAAAGGATGTCATATGATATTTCTCCTTCTCTGTCTGAATTACTTCACTCAGTCTGACCTCTCTAGGTCCATGCATGCTGCTGCAAATGGCACTATTGCATTATTCTTAACGGCTGAGTAATATCATGATTTTTTAAAACATTTTTTCCTTCTCCCTTAAAGTCAGCCCTCTTATCTGCCTGAATCCTTTTGCTTGTGTATTGACAGTTGTTGGTATCAATGCATTACCATAAGATAGGACAAATAATATAAAAATCAATTCAGCTGTAGTTGATATATAGCTCCATCCATTCTTAAAAATAAATAATATATAATGAGCACAGTGTTTAATTCTGATTCCTAGTCAGAGTCCAGTAATGGTGAGGTTTGTTTTAAGGTTTGCTCTTGTTGTTGTTTAGTTGCAAAGTCTTGTCCTGCTCTTTTGCGACCCCGTGGACTGTAGCCCACCAGGCTTCTCTGTCCTTGCAGTTTCCCAGGCAAGAATCCTGGAGTGGGTTGCCATTTCCTTCTCCAGGGGATCTTCGTGATGCAGAGATCACACCCATGTCTCCTGCATGGGCAGGCAGATTCTCTGACGCTATCATGTGTCAAACATTAGGGTTTTGTTTCTGCTGTTGTTTTTGTTAGATATATTTTCAGAATTTAAAACCTATATTACCCTAAGTATGTTTATCCTCCAAACATCGGTTTATATGTGTAAAATAAGCGAGCTTCCCTAGTGCCTCAGAGAAGAAAAGTCTGCCTGCAATACAGCAGACCTGGGTTTGATCTCTAGGTTGGGAAGATCTCCTGGAGAAGGAAATAAGAACCCACTCCAGTATTCTTGCCTGGCAAAACCCATCAACAAGGAGCCTGGCAGGTTATAGTCCATGGGGTCTCAAAGAGTTGGACATGACTGAGCTGTTAGTAAAAAAAACAAAAAAAAAGTAAGATAAAGCACTTAAAACCCCATCAAGTTCTAATAGCCTAGGATTAAGGTAAGAACACTTACCAAATTATTATCTTTTTCCTTCACCTTCTTACTACACTGTTGTCAGTATCAGTTCATTTTTCACGGGAAAAATCAATTTTAGGACTTAAAGATTTAAAAAGAAAAACTGATCCATTGTCTAATTTTTGCAACCTGATTTGGGCGGGCCTTCTGTGTTCATAGAAGAAATCTGTGCCTTCCTTAGGAAGGCTGCAGTTCCTTAGGGTAATGCAAGATCTTTTATATATTGCTTTGAAGCTTTTGAGATTAGCTTTCTAATCTCAGATCTCAGGATCACACACTCTGATATCCAAATCCCAAAGGGAAAACTTACCTGAGCAATTAGAGTTCTACTGAGGAGTTGAGTACACACCAAGGAAATGATGTAATGTGTTTTTCTATATCTTAAGAACATCTCAAGCAAAAATATATTATGACTTTCAAAATGGTAGATTGTTATACATAAAATTGGAGGATGATAGTTGCTATCTGATTTGACCTGTTCAAAGCAATTTATCAATTAATAGAAGTTCTACGTGACAGGACAGTGGTGAACTGAAATGAAGCCAAATATACCCATACACGAATTGAGAATTAGAAGGTCTTTAAGTAGACATTGTCAACTAAAAAATAATATAGTCACAACCTAAAAGTGGAGATTTTACTTGATGGGAATGTTAAGGCCTCTGAGGCCAGGAGGCAGCATCTCAGTAGTCATGAGAAAACCACTCAAGAGGCAGGAGGGGGAGTCAGGCTACACCCAAGTTTGCAACAAAGGGGACAGGGAATCGGAACATCAGAGATTATTGTGAGGTAGAGAAAATCAGATATCAAGTTAAGGAGTTTATTTTTCGTCTACATATGGAAACATGCAAGCCTCTGGGCTCACTGAATTCACTCCTTTCATATGCACTTCAGCTCAGTTCAGTTCAGTCACTCAGTCCTGTCCAGACCCCATGGCCTGCAGCATGCCAGGCTTCCTTGTCCATCACCAACTCCTGGAGCTTGCTATCTGGAGCCAAATTCTGTCTCCTGATTGTTTGCATCCTTAACTCCTCACTCACCTTAAGGCATGGCCAATGTGGCAGATGGCTGCTGTGTGCATTCCCTGAGCTCTCAGCAAACAGCTGTGTGGGTGGCAGCTTCTGCTGGCTCTCAGTTTTGAGAGCCCTCATTCACATTTGGAGGCCAGAAATCATGGATGGCTGTGACATTTCTTTTTTATGGATATGACAGCAGACATTTAATTTCACCACATGAGAAAGTCAATGATGAATGAGACTGACTCCAATATGTGTTATCTGTGCATCACGTTCAAGTGGAATTTTGGCCATCCAAGGTCAGAATTGACCTGATAATCCTAACTCAATACAAACATTTACTCTAAGTATGTATGCCAGCTGGTGTTCTGGATACAAAACAGAGAAAGGGAGGGTAAATGGAACTGCATATGAAGAATTTGGCAAACAGAGAATACTGAATGAGAGACAAAACAGGAAAAAAAATAAGAAATTGATTGGAGACTGAAAATTTCATTGTGTGATCGAAGGACTGAAATGAGATTTAGAGCAATGTTGCCTGTGTGTGTTGGGAGGGGGGGGCTTCCTTGGTAGCTCAGTGTTAAAGAGTCTGCTTGCCAATACAGGAGCCACAGGAGACAGGGGTTCTATCTTTGGGTTGGGAAGATCCCCTGGAGGAGGAAATGGCAACCCACTCCAGGATCCTTGCTTGGATAATCCAATGGACAGGGGAGCCTTGTGGGTTACAGTCCGTGGGATCACGAAGAACCAGACACAACTGAGTAGCACACAACACAGTAAAATGAAGCACAATGAAATTATAAACGAATGAGAAATTCACACGAATTCCTACAGTTTTCAGGTAAGAGAGTGGCCAGATTATTTATGTGAAGCCACGTAAAGAAATACAGAATAACCTTTCTGTGTTTGCTTTACAGACAAGTCGGAGGAGCAGTCAGTGTGCCCCCTTTACTCCAGATGGGGCAGAGGGGAGCCTCGCACAGTGGACGGTGCACTGTCTATAAAGCCAGCCCTCAGCTCACCCATGGCAATGGAAACTACACGACAGAGAGGGTTCTGTCTATGCAGATCAGTGGTGACACAGGCCTTGGCAGATGCGGGCTTCCAGTGGGGAAGAAGGAAATGACAGCCTGAGGGTGATGAGAACCAAACGCTTTGTCTTAAACAGCAGAAAATGGTGTTGGGAATGCAAGTGTGTGCTAAATTAATTGTTTTTTCCTGCATTGGCAGGCAGATTCTTTACCTTCTTAGTCACCAGTATATATAAATATGGGCTTAGCAGGAAACACTGGTTTAATCCCTGGGTCAGAAAGATCCCCTGAAGAAGGAAATGGCAGCCCACTCTAGTATACTTGCCTGGGAAATCCCATGGACAAAGAAGCATGGTCCATGGAGCTCACAAAAGAGTCACATGTGACTTAGTGATTAAATAACAACAAACGTATGCAAAAACAAGTGATATGAATCACTTTGCTGTACACCTGTAACTAATACAACTTTGTCAATCAATTATATTTTAATTAAAAAAAATAGATTTCCAAGAACCTGAAATTGTGTTTCATTTTTACAGCTGGATTAATTGCTAATTGGATACCAGGAGTGCAGAGTTTAAAATTTTGTTTCGAATATTATTCCAATTTATTTCATAGTTATGTAGAGAGACTGCATAAATCATCACATGGTATGCTAACATAACTACTGCTTCTTTCTCCCCAGCCCACCCCTCACAAGGGGAATATATTTTTATTAATAGCTCTTCTTTTACAACTTAAATTATATCAACAGGGCATTCGGTTTCTTTTTTCTTTTTCAATTTTACCTAGTGTAATGCTATGAACCCCCTGGGGAGATGAAATTGTCCACTGGAAAAAAATGCACAAACTAAAAGTTGAGAGTTATATTTTATTGGGCAGACATTCTGAGGACTTCAAGCCTGGGACACAGCATCTCAGATAGTGCTAAGAAACTGTTCTGTAGAGGTGAGTTCTGAAGAGGCAAGGGGGAGCCAGGAGAGACAGAAGATTTTGCAACAAAAGACCAGATAATCAGAACACCAAAAGATTATTGTTGATAAAAGAAAACCAGATAAACTAAAGACTTTAGCACTTTTTCTGTGTATGAGAAGATGCAACAGTTTGGGCTCTCTGACACTGTTCCTTTGATATGCACCTTCGCTATCTTGAGAGTCCCTTGGACAACAAGGAGATCCAACCAGTCCATCCTAAAGGAAAGCAAGCCTAAATATCCATTGGAAAGACTGATGCTGAAGCTGCAGCTCCAATATTTCGGCCACCTGATGGAAAGAACTGACTCACTGGAAAAGACCCTGATGTTGAGAAAGATTCAAGGCAGGAAGAGAAGGAGTTGACAGAGGATGAGATGGTTGGAATGGCATCACCGACTCAAGGGACATGACCTTGACTAATCTCCAGGAGTTGGTGATGGACAGGGAGGCCTGGTGTCCTGCAGTCCATGAGGTTGCAAAGAGTTGGACATGACTAAGCGACTGAACGGAACTGAACTGAACTTAGCTATCTGGGGCCAGCCTACCCTAAGAAAGCCTATTCTGTGCTTTCTCATCCTGAGTTCCCTCAGGGCTCACTGACCAGGAAGCTGTATTATTATGACAGCTTCAGGACTACAACCTCCTTTGTTTACTGATGTGGCAGGCAGCAGTTTTCATTAACAAAGTCCTCAACCAGGGATGTTTGGTGATAATAAATGAAGCAGAATGAAGAGAAACTGAGCAGATTTTTACATCAAATAATTCTTGTCCCAGATTCTTATTTTTGCCTAAGGCAAAAGATAACAGTGCAGATGGATTTCACCTAAAGTGAACAGACTAGAATGAAATTAAGGAAATGATTATTATTTTTTTTTGATAAATTTACAAAGGTTCAATTTTTTAATTAGTTTTTCAGGCTAATTCGTTCATCTATTCAATAAATATTTTTGAATTGCATCCTGAGGCTAAGCATTGTACATGGTAGACAACAGTGAACTAGACAGGAAGGACCAAACTTTTATGGAATATTTAGTCTAGAGAGAGAAATTTCTCGTTCATTCTTACTTACAAATTATTTGCTTCTAAATGTTATGATGGAGCTTTATTAGGGTGAAACAAATACATGAAAAGAATATAAGCAAACCTAATTTGACCTGCTAACACTCCCATCCGACTCAGCAAGTTTATTAAGCCTATTATTAAAAATAAATAAATAAATAGGAGCCTTTAGGAAGGTAAGTCAAATTAACAAGGGTCGGGGGTTGCTCTGTGCGTGACATCTCGCTGAGACTTCTCCAAGAAAAGAAAAAAGAGGTGTAAAAAACCCTCTCTGCAAAACAGAAGAGTGACCCTATGACTACTCTTCCTTAGTTTGGAGAGTTTAGTGTAATGACTGTTTCCTAAACTGATTTAGGTGAAAGTGTAAGTAGTGGAAAATATTCAGAAACTGTACTAGTAAGACTACAAGAATCTATGTCAAAGTTCCTGCACTGCTTCTCGTAGAATCTTTAAATACTTTAGGATGAAAGTACTGTATCACCCAGAACATAATTTAGTGCTGGTTGCTTTTTTTAGGGCACCTTTTACATCCTTATTCCTTAAGCTATAGATGAGTGGGTTTAACATGGGGATGACAACTGTGTAAAAGACAGAGGCCGTTTTGTCTGTGTCCATGGAGTAACTGGCGCTGGGTCTGAAATACATGAACAGGAGTTTGCCATGTGTTGGGGGCCAGCGTGAGGCACTCCGCCTGTGGCAAAGGTCATGAGGAAGGAAGCTCGACATACGCAAAAGCGGGATTGAGCCTCAGGACTCCCCCTGGAAATTCTCGAGCATCTACCCCCATAAGCAGAGCCTGCCTACTTTACTACTTTGTGCTCTCACCTACACCTCTGACTTTACGGTGGCTGTCCCCCACCACCTCTTTCAGAGAAGGAGTTATCTTAGAGCTCCAGTTAATAATAATTCCTGGGCATGATAGGAGTGTTTCAACCTACAAACTCCTCTGAAGGTTCTCTAGACTGCCTGACAGGCTTGTCCGGCCACACGTGATTGCTCACAGCCTCCCAACCGTGAGAGGCACGAGATGCTTTAAACCTTCTAAAAACAGGCTCTTTAGAGAAGTTAGAAAACTATTAGTATAAGTATAGTGGGCTGATTAGAAATTGTATTGGTGAAGGGTTTTTCATTTGTTGAGCCAATGTTTGTTGCTGAGTCTCCACATCCCCTGCCCTTACACACATTAATGAATATATAGAAGAAATAAGTATTACCTTTGATATTAATCACGTTAGACCTTAGGCTAAGTAAATTCTTTCCTTAATGAAAACCCACTACACCCTCACCCTATAGGAATGTAACTTTATTTGGTTGGCATCTGTTTTGAGAATAATCACCCCTGGAGAAATAAGTGTCCTGGTTGACTGACCACTGTCACAAGGAGAGGGTCGTAAACTGTCAGCAGGCCCCCTGGCTAGAAGATGATGTAACACCCCTAAGACCTCTATATACATTTGTATGAAGCACCTGACTTTGATAAAAGTCAGGACTGCTGACCCCACGTGACTTTTGCATAACATCTCAGTGTATAAAAGTAGACCATGGAAAATAAAGAATTGGGATCAGTTTCTCGAAATACT
>NW_011478015.1:2359-3788 GCF_000754665.1 Bison bison bison | reverse complement strand
CAAGAACTCTTTTTCCCCATTAAACTCTCAGGTCTGTTCAACTTTAGTATATGAGAGATAGACAGTTTGGGAAGACCCACTGGAGCAGAAAGGTGATAGCTTTTGTGTAAGAGGGTGGAAGGGTGCCTATGTATGAAATGTTAGAGTGGAGAGGCAGTCATATTCCAGGGCTGATATTCTCGCCTCTGAGAGTTGCTGCTACATAGGGGGGATGATGAAGAATGTCTGGGACCCAGTTGTAGAGATGCTGATAGCACAGATGACAGAGAGGCAAGAAAGGCAGTGTGGCTTACTGTGTGGATCCTTCTGACCAAGTCTACCCTTCTTAACATGATATATTTAACACAATTTCAGTTTATGTAAGACAGATGATACAAATACTCATATTTTCACAGTCCCAGAATCTCAGAGACAATCATGCATGAACTGTGTCCCCATCCCAGTCTCTAAAAATTTTAATGGTTTCATTCTTTAATTTGATCCATATTTCTCTTGAATATCTCTGAGGCCGGTCATCCTTGATTTGGGAGTCACTTGTCTTAGGGGGGGCTCATTGAATTTTATGTCCCCTTGTTATACTTTGCCCTAACCAACTGTGTGATATACAATGTCATACCTGTCCTCATAAGAAAAGGGCTTCCCAGGTGGCTCAGTGATATAGAATTTGCCTGCCAGTGTAGGAGATGCAGAAGACATGAGTTTGCTCCCTGGATCAGGCAGATACCCTGGAGGAGGAAATGGCAACTCGCTCCAGTATTCTTGCCTGGGAAATCCCATGGACAGAGGAGCCTGGCAGGCTACAGTCCATGGGATCACAAAAGAGTTGGACTATGTATATTTATCTGTGTATATCTGAAGAATTGATACTTTCAAATTGTGGTGCTGGAGAGAGCTCTTGAGAGTCCTTTGGACTGCAATGAGATCAAACCAGTTAATCCTAAAGGAAATCAACCTTAGGATTGAAGGTTGAAGGGTATCAACCTTCAATATTTGCTGGAAGGGCTGAAGCTGAAGCTCCAATATTTTGGCCACCTGATGCAAAGAGCCAACTCATTGGGAAAAAACCCAACTCATTGGAAAAGACACTGATGCTGGGAAAGATTTAGGAAAAAAGAGAAAGGTGCAGCAGAGGATGAGATGGTTAGATAGCATCACCAACACAATTTGGTGCAAATGAATTTGAGCAAAATCAGGGAGAGAATGAAGGACTGGGAAGCCTGGTGTGCTACAGTCCTCGGGGTTGCAGAGTCAGACATGACTTAGCAACTGAGCAACAATAACAAATATATTGACTTGAAATAAAGATTGAAAAAAGTAAGTAAAATGAAATTTTGTGTATATTTCATATCTTCCTTTGTTTATATAACATGCTTTCTTTCAAAAAAGGATTAAAAACCTAAGGAAATCTCAAATATATATCAGAGAAACA
>NW_011478015.1:0-720 GCF_000754665.1 Bison bison bison | reverse complement strand
TAAATAAAAATGATGTTACAATGAATTATGTAATGAATTATACATATACATATATACATATAACACCACTTAGTGTATATTCAATTATTAATACCATAAAACCTGTGACGTGAGAAAGTTAAACATATATAATTTATCATCTTTCTGCATTTTCATATTGTGTGGATCACAGCAAACTGTGGAAAATTCTCAGAGAGACGGGAATACCAGACCGCATTACCTGCCTCCAGGGAAACCTGTATGCATCTCAGCTAGAACCAAACATGGAGCAACAGACTAGCTCAAAATTGGGAAAGGAGTTACCTTAAGGCTATATATTATCACTCTGCTTATTAAACTTATATACAGAGTACATCATGTGAAATGTTGTGCTGGATGAAGCACAAGCTGGAATCAAGATTGCTGGGAGAAATATAAACAACCTCAGATATGCAGATGACACCACTCTTATGGCAGAAAGTGAAGAGGAACTAAAGAGCCTTTTGATGAAGGTGAAAGAGCAAAGGGAAAAGGCTGGTTTACAACTCGACATTCAAAACACTAAGATCATGGCATACAGTCCCATAATTTCATGGCAAATACATGGGGAAACAATGGAAACAGTGACAGACTTTATTTTCTTTGGCTCCAAAATCACTGCAGATGGTGACTGCAGCCATGAAACTAAAAGATGCTTTCTCCTTGGGAGAAAAGATATGACCAACATAGGCAGAATATATA
>NW_011478014.1:14286-16644 GCF_000754665.1 Bison bison bison | reverse complement strand
CTGTGTTTGGCTAGGGAGTCTTCAGATCACAGGAGGGTAAGCATCTGCCCTATTTTTAGAAACTGCATAGAATTCTCTATTGCTTGTGAAGTACTGCAAAATAAAACAGCATTGCTTGCTTAGTCCTTTCTCCATAAACCAAAGTTGACCTCACAAAGGGGAGATGCATCTAGTGTCATGGAAAGAGTGTGTGCCATGTACCTGGTCCCCGGCAGTCGCTTCTGGCCAGTGTGAGGCCCCACGTCTCAGAACCTCCACTACATTGATGGCCTAGTGCAGGGATGAATCCCTGCTTTATCTTTCTCAGGGAGGATCATAGGAGCCCAGAGATGGAGTTTCAGACCAATCTCACGTGCGTGCGTGTGTAATTTTTGTGGTTAACGGAGCAGTGATGCTTGGTATTGAGTACAGGTGCTCAGCCCTGGAGCATGTTGTCAAAGCTTTGGCAACACTTTGGAGCAGGTGCTCATTCCCACTTGAAGAACATGCAGATTACTACAGTTGGATAAGGGGGTGTGCATGTTCTTATCTTGGGAATAACAAGAACATAAAAATAGATTAATATCCTTCAAGTGTGAATGAAAAGAATTACAATGAAAAATCTGCTGTGAGCTTCGCACACGTTCTAGGTCTAACTCATTTTGAAAGCAGAAGAGCTTATGCCAAGGTTCCTTGCTGAAGATAGTCTTTCAGTAAATTATATTCCTTTCAGCTGCCTCCTCCCTGTCTTAATCAAATGCATCGATGGTACCATGGAGCCAGTTTGCCATTTCATGAAATCTCACAATTTCAGTGACTCAGTCATCATTGAAAATGTGCAAGTATATGTAGCTTCATGTGGATTGGCCAGCAGAGAAGCACACTCCAAAAGTAATTCAGGATCAGATTCTGCCACTAAGTAAATATAGCAGACCTGAGGGAGAGGGTACACCTTCAAGAAGTGAGTCATCCATCTAGGTGTCTGAAACACCTTTGAATAAACCCAGATGCACACCTCTAAAGCCAGTGGTGGAAAGGTATGGATAACTAAGTTTCTCATTGATCAAAGCTTCCTCCCCGGTTGCTGAAGAAACAACACTCTTATCCCAGGCTGAGGCTTACTGTATCAATAGGACCTGTGTCTTTTAAATGATGAGACTAATATTGGAAAAGACCGGTCTTACTCAGGAAACACTATCTAAATTTTCAAAGAAATCACTGTGTATTTTAAAGACACAGAGTAACTAGAATTCAGCTTGAAGCTGTTGTCATGTATAGTTACATTGGACCAGTTTTGATGAATACATAAGTAGCGTTTGTCATGAATGTTATCAACTGCATACAAATGCACAACTAGAAAACACTTGGAAATAGTCTATCTTTTAAGTAGGTTAAGCATCCCCTTTAAATCTGGTATGCATTTTTAATGTACTTACCGCCTCCTTTTAAATAGTGCCAGGTAGAATCCAATCTGTGTCAGGGCTCCTCTGAATCATACTTACAGATTCTGCTTCAGCGGTTCCACTGTGAATGAATCTGTGAAGTATCTTCTTGCATTACAGCTCTTCAGACATCAAAGACTCTTTTTGAACTGGATAATTATAGAAGGGGGAAAAAAAACATGGTTTAGTGCTACCTGAGAGTTCTTATTAATATTACCTTTGAAATGACTAATTATGTTACCCATAAAGATTGGGGAAAAGTATTATATAACTGACTCATTAAAAAGGCCTTTCATAAACTTTGATCCCCTCCTCCCAAGTTTGCCTTTATTTCCATCATTACATTGATTTTTAGATTTAATGTCCATATACCAAAATGTTTGATGAATCCAGCATAGTCCGACACTGTCCAGCTTCACAAACTTTGTCATCTCTCTTGGGATGTCGAGCATGTGATTTAATTATCCTCACTATTTGGGGAACGTACCATGAGTCCTAAGACTCCAGCAAGATTTGAACAGCACCTCTTTTAAAAGCGAGTGTTTAAAAGAACTGAGGACCTACCCTCTCTGCTCGTGGAGAGTGGGCACCTGAGGGGCCATGCCAACATTAAGACTTCAGCTCAAAAACGCACTGTGTCAATAGCATGGTCCTAAACTTGTCACTAACAGTTAGGCTACATCAAGAGAAATGAATATCAGAGCATCCAGAATGAGGTGGTGATCGTGCTGCCCTGCCCTGAGCTGGCAGATCACACCTGAAACAGGAGATCATGAGTCAGAAGAGCCCCAGGCAGTCCTGAGTCCCTCCTGGGAGCACCTGAGATAGTTGACAGAACACAGAATTCAGGCATTAGAAGAGAAGTTGAAGGTTCCCTATCAATGAATGAACAAGTTTCCAATGTCTCTGACTGGAGAAAAGATGGCACCAGGGGATC
>NW_011478014.1:13582-14186 GCF_000754665.1 Bison bison bison | reverse complement strand
ACCAGGGGATCAGGCTGCTGTCTTCCAACAGCTTGTCAGGAGAAAGAAGAAACAATGTGTTCTGTGTGGCTCCAAAGGGCGATCCTGAGGTAGAACCTCTTGGGAGACAGATTTTTTTAGCTCCCGGCTGGAAAGAATAGTGTGATCAGGCTGTCTGAACATGAAACTGGCTGCTTTGAACAGTAGTGAACTCCCCATCACTGGCAATGTACAAGTGGATGTGGAATGGCCCTTTGTCTCAAAGATAGGCTTTAAGCAGCAGTGTGGAGCAGGGGAATGGACTGAATGACTTTAAGTTCCCCTGAAAAAATTTAAGCCAATTAAGTCAGTAAGTATATAGAAAGGGCCTACCATGTTTAGTGCCAAGAAAGTGTTTCATTTTTTGAAGTTCCTGCGAATAAAGTTGCTTTGTTTTTCCTCATCAGGAGATGACCCATCCCTGGCCTACTCCTCTCACTGCCATGCATACTCCCGGAAATTCTGAGCAGAGCACACTTTCCATCCCAGGACAGGTCAGTGATCTTCTTGCTCCATTTCCCTTGCTATGGTGTTAGTTATACCAATCTTCCCATTGGAATCTTAAAAACAGAAGTGGCCTTGGTGT
>NW_011478014.1:11686-12912 GCF_000754665.1 Bison bison bison | reverse complement strand
TGTGGATATTCCAATAACACATTTTAAAAGAAAAAATAATGTCTTCTTTTCTCCCATCCAATTAGCTATCTATCCATCCATCCATCCATTCATCTATTCATCTACCCACCCATCCAGCCATCCATGCATTCACCCATCCACCTACCCATCCACCCATGCATCCATCCACCTATCTATTTACCCATCCATCCATCCACCCACCCTTCCATCCACCCACCCATCCATCCATCCACCCATCTCCCTATTCATCTACCCACCCATTCATCCACCCATCTGTCCATCCACCCATCCATCCATTTATTCAGAAACCACTTACCGAGGACATACAATAAAGTTAGGGGTGAAGAAAAACATGAAATGACAAAGCAATGTAGCATGTGCCTTAATAGAGAATAAAGGCCCTGAGAAGGATTTCATACTCCCTGGGGCAGTGACCAAGTGCTTAAAGGTGACATTACCTGGAGGCTGCTTACAACTTTGACAGGTAGAGAAGGGCCCAAGAGAAGAACTCTCCATGCAGAACAGGAGAGCAAGGCACCTAGAGAGATCATGGTGGGATGTAGACTATATGGTCTCAAGTGAACCCCAGGCACATAAGTGCATCTTTGGGAAAGGCCTTGAATGCCAACAAAGGATATTGGACTTTATTTGTAGGAGAAACCCAATCACATCCTTTAATTTTAGAGTCATTGTTTTGAGAGTAACATTGGCCTAAACTGTGTTTAATCATCCCCTTCCACCTTTGAAAGGGATCAGAACTAAGTGAGCAGGGTCCATGGTGTGTCATTCCTTCCTGAAGTCCAACTCTCCGTGGTCAGGCTGCCCTGGGTTTGATATCCTTCTCCCTGGCATCACAGCCAAGTGATCAGTTCATCTGTTTCAGGTGTTGAATCCAACATTTGTACAGTGATTGCAGTGTTTTCAGCTGTATTTTTCCAATTTTGCAGATAATTCATGCAAGTCGCAATTTTGACATTTGCAAGTGTTTACAGTAGAACTGGTTGTTGAAATGGGCTTTTATAGTAAGTGCAAAATTTGAAATCAGGCCTGATCTGCATTTTCTGTCAATTATCTGTGCTACCATCAACCCCACGATAAAGGTAAACGCAAGTGGGATAAAATGGTGAAACCAGTATGGCTACCCAGCCACTCTTTTGTTTCCCTTGATTCCTGCCAAAACGTTGATTTGAAAGAAAAGTACATTTTAAATAATAATAACAACATGA
>NW_011478014.1:10566-11586 GCF_000754665.1 Bison bison bison | reverse complement strand
GAAGGGAATGGCTATGCACTGCAATATTCTTGCCTGGGAAATTCCATGGACAGAGGAGCCTGTTGGGCTACAGTCCATGTGTTTGCAAAAGAGTCGAACACTGCTGAAGTGATTTAGCATGTACACATGCACTATGTTGGTAATTTGAATGTCCCTAGTTTACAGAGGAGAAAACCGAGGCACACAGTCAAGAAATGTGTTCAGAATCACTCAGCTGATAAATGAGTGAGCCTGTCTTTAGTTCTGGGTGTTCTAGTGATATGTTTATCACACCAGTTTATAGATGCACCAGTTCAGATTCCATCTTCCAAAACGCGGGTATTCTCCAGCAAATACATGTACCTGGGGTGCTGGTCCTTTCCTTGTGCTTGCACCAGGACTAGGTGACACCATCCTCTCAGAAAGCATCCATTTCTTCCTTTCACTACAGAGCTTTCATGGAGGAAAGGGTCTTAGGAGCTGAAGACCTGGCTGTTCTTAATCCTGGTTCTGCCATTTGCTGGCTCTGTGGTTCTGTCCAAATTCTTCTAAGCATCGGTTTCCTCATTTGTACTGTGTGTGTGTGCGTGCATGAACATGTGTGCTATGTGTAACTCCAGTGGATTTTCCAGGCCAAATAATCTATGATTCTATAAACTTACAAAAACCAATACGCTTGAAAATCCTCAACTTAGTGAAATTTACTTATCCATCTCAAATTGAAATGCCATATTTTCAGATGGAAAATGGAAAAACTCTATGCCACATTGAGGGAGCTAGTTATGTCCCTTGGGGAAAGTCCCTTTAGACAGAAGTTGGCAAATGATAGCCCATGGCTTTTTAGATTTTTAAATGGCAAAGATTTTCCAAAGAATATGAAAATTACTAGTAATATGAATGCCATGAGATGCTATGAGTGATATGGAACTCAAATTTCAGTGTCTATAAATCAAGCTTTCATGGAATCTAACCACACCAATTCATGTATGTCTTATCTATGACTGCCATCACACTAAAATGGCAAGGTTAGATAGTTATGAC
>NW_011478014.1:9650-10466 GCF_000754665.1 Bison bison bison | reverse complement strand
GACACTATAGGCCCCTCAAAGCCTAAAATATTTACTGTCTGGCCCTTTATAGGAGAGGTTTGCCAACCCCTGCTCTAGAATCTAAATCCTACAGGAGCCTCTGATTTTACAATTAAGGCTATTATTTAAAATAGCCTGACATAAGTTTGTGAAAACATTTTGGCATTGTTATATTCTACTCCTAAAATTATTGGTGTGACATGTCCATACAAGAAATGCACAGATCAAAGTCAGACATTTGAAAAAATTTGTATGACGTGAATCAACAATTGCTGTATGAGCAATGCAAATTCTCCCCATGACCAAGCTATTTTTCAGTCAGGATTGGGTATGTATGCAAAGGAACTTGGGTAATATCCAAAGATATTTCATTGGTTTGGAATTCTGGTTTGAAACAGTCTTACCCAGCTAAACATTAAAAACTGTATCAAGAATACATAACACAGTTGAGTCAAATTCACTCAAAAATATAACCCTCCAATTTGTTTCATGCATCACTGCTCTGAAGCCTCAAACAACTGACTGTTTGGGTCTGATGTCCACGATACGTGGATGAAGGGTAAAAACTCAATCCAGATTTCTGGGAGCAGTACAAAGGCTGGCCATAATCAGAGATATCATTTACTTGACTCTGAATGCTGTTGTTTAATTCCTGAAGCTATGCCAGACCAAACTTGTCCTATACAATTGTAATGAAATTTGTTTTTTAAATAATGAGCATATAGTTATGAACAAATGGTTAACTACTCATTTATTTGGCACTCTGGGAAATGTGATGCTCTGGATAACTGAAATTCTTGGATAACAAAAGGCTAT
>NW_011478014.1:7665-9550 GCF_000754665.1 Bison bison bison | reverse complement strand
AGTCAGTTCAGTTCAGTTGCTCAGTTGTGTCTGACTGTTTGCAACCCCATGGACTATATACTCCATGGAATTCTCTAGGCCAGAATACTGGAGTGGGTAGTCTTTCCCTTCTCCAGGGGATCTTCCCAACCCAGGGATTGAACCCAGGTCTTCCGTATTGCAGGCGGATTCTTTACCAGCTGAGCCATAAGGGAAGCCTTAGTTATTGCAGCATGCTGTAATATTATGTGCTTTGTCATTCAGTTGCATCTGACTCTTTGTGACTCCATGGACTGTAGCCCGCCAGACCCCTCTGTCCATGGGATTCTCCAGGCAAGAATACTGGAGCGGGTTGCAATGTCCTCCTCGAGGGCATCTTCCCAGCCCAAGGATCGAACCCAGGTCTCCTGCATTGCAGGCAGATTCTTTACCATCTGAGCCACCAAGGAAGTCCAAGTAATATTATACTATGCTGTAATTGTGTCCTCGGGAGCTATTGACATGGCTAGGAATGCTTGCCTGTATATTAAATGGCCATAGACTCTGGTGTATTTTCAGTTCTGACTGTGCTGTGTCATATGCTTTGGCCCCCTGTGCTGTCAGGTTTCATGTCTCAATGTTTCTAGTGGCTGTGTTTTTAGAAATGTTTCCCCTTCCTCACCATGTAATTTGCTAAGGGGTGGGAATCAAATGGCGAAGCTTATTAGGGTCTTTTCTCAAAAGTTAGTTGTCTAGCAGACTGGGGAAAGGATGGCAGTGTAGGGTGGAGAAGCCCTTGAGCAGCAAACTACCTGGGCTTAGTGTCAGCCCTTTGCTTGAGAGGCCTTTCTCATGTCTTGTGGAGTTTCTGCTCATCTTCTGGTGTGGTGATCATGCCAGAAGATAAGTGTCTTGAGTAACAGAATCATGCCACATAGATTTGAAAACTCACTTTCAATTTAAACACAACATCATCATCATTCTAGCTCACTTCTTTTACATAATATTATGCTGTGATCTTATTTTTACTCTATAGGGTGGTAAGATTAAGCTTAAAGAATAGATTACTTGCAGCAGATTGATATAATTCTTTTAAAGAATTTTTTAATTGAAACTATAGTTGATTTACAATGTTTTTTTAGTTTTACATGAACAGCAAAGTGAGTCAGTTATGTAGACATGTGTGTGTGTCTATGTGTGTGTGTGTGTATGTTCTTGATATAATTAATTATTGTATTTATTTGAATTCATTGTCTCTGGTTGGAAACAGTTGCTTTGCCTTTGAAATTCCCTCCTTCCTCCACACATGTGTCCATGCTCCCAGAAGGCCTGATGTGTGCAAATCCAGATTTCTTAACACACTTATAAGTCACGTTGAGGGTGACTTTCAAGTAAAATTGAAATCTCTTTAGATCACATGCTCCACTCGCATAGTTGGAATTGCTTCCTATACATCTCCAACTTTGCAATGAAGTTTTAAGAATACTTTTCTTGTAAAAATAAGAGACATCTATTACATATGTGTCACCGTCAAGGTAGAAAGTTGGACTTGTTTCTATAAAATGGAACAACTGAGCCAGTCTGCTAATTACAGTGTTATTTATACCTCTACCAAAGTCATGATCCTTTGTTTGAACCGAGTCCCCTTTACTTCCATAGAGGCATCATTGCCTAGCTAAGTGAGAAATTATACATTTGAATCTCACACATGGGTCATTTGTTCCCACATTGCACACATTTCCGAACAGATACCAGTCTTATGTGTAATTCTGATAAAATGGCACTTATGGTCAAGTTGTAGCAGGTTTAGCTGGCAAATGTCTATCCTTTAAGTAGAGCTACTGACAGTAACCTAATTAATGGACTCCTTAACAGTGGTTTCCTATTTGCCAACATTAGTCAAGTTATATCTTCAGCAGTAACAAAT
>NW_011478014.1:6058-7145 GCF_000754665.1 Bison bison bison | reverse complement strand
ATGTTCAAAACCAATGTTGTTCAGAATTATCATTTGACAGTAGAAAACGTGGACAGTAAATGTCTGTGCGCTTTCTTTTCAGAGTGGAGTGACCCGACCAGCAGAGCTTCTACAAAGTGAGTACCATTCAAGTCCCGAGTATTCAGGTTTCTGAAACAGGCTTCTTCAGGGGCATTTGGCAAGGAAAATGTGCTTTGGTGCTGAGGGAATCTTGTTCTCTCTGCTGCTCCTTGAAAATAGGAAACTTGCCTCTTAACAATGTGGACTGTGATTAGAGGGGAGAGTGAGACTTCCCACGATAAGCCAATAATGGCCAAAATGAATGAAATCACCATTAGGCTCTCTAGCATTGTAGATACAAGCTGGGTCAAAAATAACTGTGATTCTTGAGTTGTTTGAGCTATGTGAGTTGTTTGAACTGTGAGTCTTCAGTTGTCTAGTTGTTTGAGCATTGTGTCACTTCAGCCACAGACATCTTTATATGTAACATTCAGCCACCACTGACTAGGATGGAGAAAGAAGCTGCCTAAGTAGCGGTGTTTGAACATGAGGGCTTGAGTGCATTGTTCTGGCCAGTCAGCCTGGGACCTCGCTGTTCACAGGTCATCTGGTGACTGTATATTAAAGATAAACAAGGGCAGCCAGCAAGAGATGGAATAAGAGATTGCATGATACTAGGTTCAGAAGCCAGGGCCCTGCAATTCACTCCACACTGTTTTCATTTTTTACTAATGTTCACTGAAGGAGGGGCCTGGAGAAACCAATTTCCTCAGATTAACTATTGTAGATTTTGTAATATCCATTTGTCCAAGAGCATATCAAGGGAGTAGTTCTCTCACAACTTCTTTCATTCCTAATAATAGAAAATGGAAGCCAACTTTTCTGTGTGAGTAATAGTCACATACTTGAAAATTTTCAAAATGAAATAATGTACGTCATTTGAGTGGCCTAATGGCACACTTGAAGTGAATTGCTCACCTTTTGGAAGATCACAAATAATTGCACAAAACAACTGGGAATGACTCCCAAACAGACCAAGGCTCTGAGAAAGTCAGTGGTATTTCCATGGTCTTAGTTCTGTTTAGTA
>NW_011478014.1:4478-5958 GCF_000754665.1 Bison bison bison | reverse complement strand
TTTTTGGCTGTGTTGGGTCCTTGTTGTGGTGCTTGGATTTCTCTCAAGTTGTGGCTTGCAGGCTCCAAATCGCATGGGCTCAGTAGTTGTGGTACACAAGCTTAGTTCCCCCATGGCAGGTGGGATCTTAGTTCCCCAACTAAGGGTCAAACCTACGTCCCCTGCATTGCAAGGTGGATTCTTAACCATTGGACCACCAGGGAAGTCCCAAAATCATCTTTGATATTGTTCATTCCAGCTTTTCCAGTCATCATTTTGCACTGACGTCCCCCTTGTTATCCTAGTAGACAATAAACCTTATTCTCCTTACCTCTACTCCTAACTTGCTCCACTCTTATTCCAAAGCCAGTATAATTCACATACACATACGCATACACTCACACACGCACACAGTCGAGCATTCAGGAAATCAGTGCAGGTTTCCCAACATGAAAACTTATAAGAATATTTTTTTTTCCATTGTAAAATGATTCTACTCCTAAAGCAAGAGTTTTAGGCTCCTGCTGTGAAATATGCTGATTTCCATATAGACCATAAAATGCAGTATTTCGGTAGTTTGTAACTAACAGAAATAAACTTGTCAATTGTGGTTTATAGCTAGAGGCTGCATCTGCAGACAGTAGCACTGGGTATACAGTGCATTTAGTAGGGCTAATGTGCTCTATAGGCCTTGTTGATAAAAATGGAAGACACTGAGTCTGTTTACTGAGTGAACCCCTCTTCTTTTAGTTGCTTGATCTAAAGTCTAAGCATTGTTTGTCAGACTCCAGCTGGAATAAATGACCTTCTTGTGGTAGGGTATAGGTTTAACACAGGAAAGATCAGAGCTATAATAATTATTTTCACTTTTAGCTTCCAAATTATTATCAACTTAGCCATTATAGTCATTCTCCCTTATTTTACTACACTGTGCTTTTTAAGTCAGTTTCTAGGCTTTTTCGTCTGGCAAGGTCATCCTCCAGGCATCTGAGAACATCCTGCATGTAGACAGACTGTTAGTGGCTGGAGGTTGCTGGCAAGCAGCCCCAAGACAGCCCTTCTGCAGGAGAGACACCCTCCTAAGGCTTACGAATGTCCTGGGCAAGCCCCTAGCCCTCACTGCAGTAGGAAGACATGAGAGCCCTGTAAATCAAAGCCCCTTTGCTACTGGACTACTTGATTGTTTTCCTCATTTTGGCCTCATTTCCCCAAATGACGAAATGCCGATCTTCCATTTGGGCCTGGGTTGTTTATAAGGAC
The DNA here is from genome assembly GCF_000754665.1 of Bison bison bison. Taxonomy (NCBI): domain Eukaryota; kingdom Metazoa; phylum Chordata; class Mammalia; order Artiodactyla; family Bovidae; genus Bison; species Bison bison. The sequence continues at coordinate 4,719 of NW_011478014.1, read as the reverse complement.
TACACGGATCAGCACCAGGACTGAAAACACCGGCTCAGGGTTCCCCGAGTGCAAGCTCGGAACTAACCAGACTCTGTGATGCAGCGGGATCACTGGCCTTGGGAAGATGGAAGCTCTTCTCGCCCCAGCATGCTCCATTGACACACAGTGCTTTCTATAGGGTGTCCATCTAAGTGGTGACATCCTACCTGTTCCAGCTGGAACCCTAACTTCCCAGGAGGCCAGAGCATGCAACTGGGAG
>NW_011478014.1:0-1941 GCF_000754665.1 Bison bison bison | reverse complement strand
CAAATAGACTTGAAGAGCTGAAGTTGATGATTCCAAACCTGGTTAAAGTTGCTTGATTTAACTGAAAGAGCATTATTTCTCATCTTTTCTCTATAGGGTATGAAGACTTCGTTATCACAGGAAATAGAAAGATAATAAGATTGTTTTCTAGTTTGATATGACCAGTAGCAAGTGCTACATAATTTCTTAGATGAATTTTTAAACAATTTTTTTTATCAGTAAAACTCCAAAACACAAAAAACATGCATGAAAATTTTGACCATCTTTCTACAAAAACTTTCATCATGGAAAATGTTTCCTTTGAGAATCTGATTTGAGATTTGAGCAATTTCATATGTTCTTTCCTAAGCACTTAATTTGGTCTTCTACTTAGATACAATTTCTGGAGCAAAATAAATGTGTAATGAGGCAGGGGGAAAATGACTGTTATTTTCATAATCAGATTAATTCTTAATCAGAATAGATGATTTGGTACTTGGAATTTAGAAATACTTCTAATAAGTTTAAGGCTTACAAAAGCCAAACTAAACTCTCCCAATAAACTGGTAATCTTGGTGACTGTCACTGGTCACAGCCATTCCAACTTTCAAACTGAGACATATGCCAACTCTTGCATTTAACCCATCTTGTATGCCCTGCATCTTAGAGCATGCCAACTTTTCCTAAGGACTTAATATATTTTTGGAAGTTCTCCACTACATCAGGGACAGCCACCTGGGAGCAGAGAAAACAAAATTTGGCAGCCTTTTCAAGCTGTGAATTAAAGGTAATTCACAGTTTGAAATGAATCAGCATGAGGTCCTTAAGAAGAGTAATCAGACATCAAGAGGATTTTATTTTGAGGACTGTATATTGGCTAATGTGACAACAAGCAATATTGGCATTTGCAATGTGCACGTCAAGAAGTATTGAAGCTGCTGGTGCTTGACGGGTGCCAAGACTGAAAACTGGGGCACCTTTGACAGGAGCTGTGGATTTCTGCTTTCATTACAAAAGCTGCAAACATAGATGTTTGTGCTCAGGGAGCATAAATCTTGAAAGATCAGATTTGCTTTTTGTGTCTTTGTTCAGGTGCCCAAGATTTGTATGTTTCAGGTGGATTTTGAGACATGTCTGTAATTAGAAACAAACATCTTTCTCTCAGGAAAAAGTCAAGTATGTCATCTTTTCTACCTGATTTGCATCCATATTTATATTCATTCATTCACTACTTCATTCCTTACAACAAAAATGCTTTGAGCCCCTATTATGTGTAAGGCTCTGGGCAACGCAGGGTAGTAACTCATAGTGAAACCATGCACACTCCCCACCAATGAGCCCACAGGTTAGTGAAAACTTCCATGGATAACACCAGTATCTCAACCAGCTCCTACCCACTGAGCATCTACAGCAAGTATGTCAGGAACTTTCGCTCTTTACAGACCCATGGGAGTCAGCACCTTATATTCTACAGCAGCAGAAACCAAAACTCAAGGATTTTGAGTGAGTCACCCTATGGGCCACAGTAATAGAACCACAATTGGACAGACTCCAGAGCACATACTCTTGACATGCACTTAAGCCATCCCCTTGGAATTCACCTACGATCTTTCCCTGGTATCAAACCAAAGTAGACTGAACACTTGCATGCATGCTCAGTCATTTGTCTTCGTGACCCATGGACTGTAGCCCACCAGGCTTCTCTGTCCATGGGATTTCCCAGGCAAGAATACTGGAGTGGGTAGCCATTTCCTCCTCCAGGGGATCTTCCTAACCCAGGAATCGAACCCTGTGTCTTCTGCATTGGCAGGTGGATTCTTTACCACTGTGCCACCAGGGAAGCTCAAGCACAGTGTGGGCTAAAATGGACCCTGTCATTTGCTTTCTATCAGGGAAAGGATTAGATCAGAACACTGTCATTGAGTCAGGCTCTCTGACACAGCACATACTCATGGGTGCTGA
>NW_011478013.1:18733-19251 GCF_000754665.1 Bison bison bison | reverse complement strand
ATTTGAGGTTGTCTGTCTGTCATACTTTTTGATCTCTCCCACTGTGGCTTCCCCACTCTTGATTATTTGAAGGCTGGCTTCTCCCCATGAGTGGTAGGTAATGACTGCCCTGCTTTTTTCACATTTGTCTGGTCTTTCTTCCAGTATCAAGAGACTGACCAGATATAAAGAATCTCACCTGTACATTCCAAGGAGAAAGACTGTGACTGGTCCAGCTTGGAGGCAGAGTCTGCCCTGGATCCAATCAGCTGTGTGACCCGAGACTCAGGGTTCCATAATACAGACATGGTTGCCAGGGCCCCATCCCTATGGGTGACAAAAACAGTTCTCAGAAAAACAGGCCTATTTGGGGATAGATAGATATCCTTAAATGTGTTTCTTACACCTTTGTTTTCCTCTTTTCACTGTCTCTTCATTTTCTCCCATGGTAGAAATAAAATTTTTATTTGATTAAAAAAAATAGGGAACCCTTTTCACTCTTTTAACAATTTTTTCATACAATTACTGGAGAAGGCAAT
>NW_011478013.1:13544-15274 GCF_000754665.1 Bison bison bison | reverse complement strand
AAAAGTAAGAATCATCTCTGATTTACTTATCTGTCCATCACTAGTGCTTAGCATAGTGTCTGGTACATAGTTGGTGCTCATTCCATGTTTGCAGCATGAGTGAAAAAATGCATGGAGGTAATGGGTGAGTTTAAGTATATGAGGACTGCAGGGGAAGAAAAGAACATACAGCTGGGGTTGATTTAGGAAGGCTTCATGGACTTTTGAGATAGTCATAGGTGGGAGTGAAAATTTTGGAAGGTAGACAACAGTGTAGTAGGCAGAAAGATCTATAAGGGTAAAGGAAAAGAGGCTGGATTTTGAGGTTGGAAACAGAGAAGGTCATGAGAAAACAAGTTCTGAGTTGGTGACCAAGGAAAGAGAAGAAGCTAAAGGTAAAATGGGATCAGTTAATGGGAGGCCTTGAGGGCTCCATCTGGCTTTGACCCGATGATCAGTGAGAAACCATCTGGGACTCTTAAAGAAAGGACAGAAACTGGTGTTTTACAAAAGTGTGTTCACTTGCTCAGTCGTGTCTGACTCTTTGTGACTCCATGGACTGTATCCCACCAGGCTCCTCTGTCCATGAAATTTTCCAGGCAAGAATACTGAAGTGGATTGCCATTTCCTACTCCAGGGGATTCCCAACCCAGGGATCGAACCCCCATCTCTTGAGTCTCCTGTATCGACACACGGGTTCTTTACCACTGTGCCACCTGGGAAGCCCCATAGATAGGAATCTTTATCTCACTGTACACTATTTATGTCTTCTCCTTATGATTCTTATCACCAGCACTGTTATCACCTTCAATCAATATTGAATACTAAAATTAGAAATAACAATAGCCACATTTTCTATTAAATCTGACCAATTGGCCACATGCATTTATCTTGTTTTCTTCCCAACACCAAAATTAAGGCAATGGAATAAAAATATATAAACTCATGGCAACAACAAGAATGATAGAGAGGGCTGGGAGCAAGTGAAACTTCAAGTTTCTGGAAGACAGAAAATATATGTAAGGGTTTGCACTAATGAATCAGGCAAAAGATGCCATAGCTCATACTATGCATGAAGGGGTTACTGTTAAGGAGGGCACAGCCTATCCTGCAGAACTACAGCTATAATGGGGGCTATGGGAAAGATGCTTTCCAGGTGGTGCTAGTGGTAAAGAATCCACCTGCAAGTGGTGGAGACATAAGAGATGAGAGTTCAATCCCTGGGTTGGGAAGATTCTCTGGAGGAGGGCATAGCAACCCACTCCAGTATTCTTGGATCCCATGGACAGAGGAGCCTGGCAGGCTACTGTCCATGGGGTCACAAAGAGTTGGATATGAGCAGCGACTTAGCACGAAGGGAGAGATGTGAAGGATTAGTTTCTATGAAACACAAAACTCACCCATCCCCTTTGAATGTAGCACTCACTGGATGTCTTTCACGCAAGCAAAATGAGAGAATTCGTCGCAAAATAATTAAATGCCCTCAGAAAAAAAATTTCTACATTCTGGCATTTAATAGCTACACAGTATAATGGCAGAGGGCATAGGTAAACAACATCGAAATGTGTAGACATCCCCCTTTCTTTATCTCTTCTCCCCACCTCTGGTGGGCATTTAAGGAAAAACTCCAATATGAAAAGACACTTAGAAAAATAAATAGAAAAAGAAGACAATTTCAGAGATGAGAGATAATTTGAGCAAGAAAAGAGAGTTTGAAAGTTAGGAGAAATAAAATAAATATTGTATTAAGG
>NW_011478013.1:10736-13444 GCF_000754665.1 Bison bison bison | reverse complement strand
GGGATACTATGGCAAGGGAAAAATCTGAAAAAAATTCTCCCCCTCTTCTCCCCCTCTTCTCCCCCTCTTTCTCCTTCTCCCCCCCTTTTCCCTCCCTCATGCCTTCCCCTCCTCTCCTTTAAAAAGAAGTTTTAAATATCATCGCTAAAATAAAAATATGTTGAAAAGAATTGGAAGATAAGGTAAAGGAAATCTTCCAAAAGAGTACAAAAAGATGCTATATCTATCAGGGCTCTACCAGAGAAAAACAAAACCTCGACATATGTATTTATATGAAGACATTGGCTTATGTGGTCTATGAAGGCTGACTAGGAAAGTTCAAGATCATTAGAAAGGGTAGCCTGGAACTCTTGGAGAGGAGCTTATGCTGCCATCCACAAGTGGAATTTCTTCTTCCTCAGGGAAGCCCTAGGTTTGCTTTTGAAAAGGCTTTCAACTGATTTTGTCAGGCCTACCCAGATTATGGAGGATACTTTAAGTCATTTGATTGTAACTGTTAACTACATCTACAAAATACATTCACATTCAACATACATTCAACATATTATGTTTGATCGAGTAACTGGGTACTGTAGCTTAGCCAAGTAGATACACAAAATTGATCATCACAGATGAAAACAATAAGAGATAAGAAGATTCATTCAGGAGGTCTAACATCTGACTAATTAGGGATTCCAGAAAGGGAGACTAGACAAAATGAGAGGGGGAAGTTATCAACAATGTGGAAAGGAAAACCAATTCCAATACAAAAGATCAGGAATTTGAGCATCCACATGGAAAGGGCCTATTGTGTGTTAAGGAATAAACAAATGAGCAGAACCACTACTCACAGGTGAGTATGTGAGATACCTGTCAAGATGCTGGAGAGAGCGCTCCTACACTGAAAGGGAGATTAGATTAGAATAACCCTGGTTTCTTAAAATTTAATGTACACACAAATCAACGAAATCACCTGGGGGTCTTGTTAAAATACACATGCTGATTCAGCAGCTCTGGGGCCTGAGGTTGTGCATGTCTAACAAGCTCCCAAGTGATTCTCTAGCTGCTGGCCCTAGGACCCCACTTTGAGGATCAAGGAGATTGACCATCTCTGATGTCTATTTCAGCTCTGCCATTCCATCTTAGTTGTGGCATGTGGAGCCTCGTTCCCTGATCAGGGATTGAACCTGGGCCCCCTGCATTGGAGCTAGGAGTCTTAGCCACTGGACCACCAGGGAAGTCCCTGCCATTCCATCTGACATTAGTAATGAAACATCTGGAGAAGGGAATGGCTGCCCACTCCAGTATTCTTGCCTGAAGAATTTCATAGACAGAAGAGCCTGGCAGGCTACAGTCCATGGGGTCACAAAGAGTCAGACACGACTGAGCAACTAGCACTTTCAATACAACTCATAAACTTTGAGTTGTCTCTGGAGGTCTTGGCAATGCAAGTTACAATGTAACAGAAAAGAAAATGGCTTTTCTCTTATGCAGGATAACATTGGTAGCATTAAGAAACATATTGACCAAGTACAGAACATAAAATAGGACCAAAATACTATAGAATTCTTGTCTATCCCATGGAAATTGATTAATTTCTGGGGAATGTTTTTATTTGACTTATATTTAAGTGTCATTTGTGAATAAATGGTATGCTAATGCTAAGTCACTTCAGTCGTGTCTGACTCTGTGCGACCCCATAGACGGCAGCCCACCAGGCTTCCCCGGCCCTGGGATTCTCAAGGCAAGAACACTGGAGTGGGTTTCCATTTCCTTCTCCAATGCATGAAAGTGAAAAGTGAAAGTGAAATCACTCAGTCGTGTCCGACTCTAGCGACCTCATGGACTGCAGCCTACCAGGCTCCTCCATCCATGGGATTTTCTAGGTGAAAGTACTGGAGTGGGATGCCATTGCCTTCTCCGGAATAAATGGTATATAAAATACCATTTTAGAAACTTGGAAACTGGACCAGGAACAAGAGAAAGAATTCTAAAGCACCATGATTCTTTTTATCTCAGCCATTGATTCACAACTTCAGAAGGTGAAGAGTATAAAGCTATGTATTTTCAGGTTGGAATAATTGTATCATCAGTGTTTTTATTAATTTTATTGTTATTTTAACTCAGAGTAATTCATGAAAGTGATTTTAAAAGTCAATTTGTAGAGAAAAGTATGTGTAATATTCAGTTGTCTCAGATATCACCTTTGCCCGATTGCATCTACTTTTAAACTACTTCCCTCCCCTTTTTTGTAGCTATTGATATATCTCTAAATACAATATATAATTCTATTATTTCTTGATGTATTAATTATATACATTCTATATTGACTCCCTGCTATGGGAAATGAGAATTTCACTCACTTATGTGTTTTTTCTCTTCTTAGCTGACCAATAAATTCACATCTCTATTTTGGTTCCACTATTTGTTACCTCTGTAGCTTTAAGTACTATAATAATTTCTATTTTATCAACTAGACATGAGGATCTTAGAGACTCTAGCCTTTCTCAACTCTTCTCCCACATGCCTACCTCCTAATTTTGCCACCATACACTTACTCTTGCTTTTGAAGGTTAACAACAATAAATACAAAATTCAAATAAATCAATTCTTTCTTTTTCTATGGGTCAAGTATACAATTGGAAAATAAAAAACATTTGCATGATTGAGGCTACATAAATATTGCTTGGGCTTCCCTGGTGGTTCAGTGGTAAAGGCTCCGCCTGCCA
>NW_011478013.1:8567-9896 GCF_000754665.1 Bison bison bison | reverse complement strand
AAACCATGAAGTAGAATAGAGTAGGCAGATTTCATTACTCATAATATTTGTTGTTGTTTAGTTGCTTCAGTTGTGTCTGAATCTTTTGCAACCCCATGGACTGTAGCCAGCCAGTCTCCTCTGTCCATGGGATTTCCCAGGCAAGAATACTGGAGTGGGTTGCTCTTTCCTTCTCCAGGGGATCTTTCTGACCCAGGGATCAAACTCATGTCTCCTGCATCGCCTGTATTGGCCGGCAGATTCTTTACCACTAGCACCACCTGGGATGCCCATTAATATATTATGCCACTTACAAAATAAATAATATTACACTACCAAAAAAAAAAAAACAAACCCCAAAGGTACCAGTTTGATAAATTTTAATTACATTACTGTCATTTTTGAAAAGCAACAAATAAAAGCCAACAGAAAAAGAAAACCACATGAGGAAACATTTCCAAGAGGATGACTGCCACTAAGTTCAGAGATTTCATCCCTGGAATGACAAAATTGAAGTAGCTCAATTTCTGTTTCTTTGTCTTTAGAATCATTTGGCTCTCATTGTTTATTTTGGATCTACTGTTTCAATGTGGGGCTGTGTAGTGCCCTGGGGGTTGGAGACAGAAACTGCATTCAGAGTGAGCTGAATCTTTTGGAATTAGATTTTCTCTAGAAATGAACTATGTAGCTGGATCTGTGTGTGTCACAGGCTGGCTCTAGGACTGAGAGTTCTCCGAATTCATTTCCTCATAGAATACCATGCTGATTGAAGGATAATCACTAAAAATTGCTCTCTTGAAGTTTACATACATATTATAGTATTAAAACTTGAAAGGAACAAGAACAACCAGAGAGTTTTTGGAGGAGGACCATTTTGTCACTGACTGGTGAAGCATTGCCAATGCATGATGAAAAGAAAGCAGACCAGCTTAGCTGGCATTATTATTGTTTTCCAATTACCTGCAAACAGTACAACCCTTTATTGCCTACACCTGGGTCTGACCTTCCCACTGCCCCACCTGTGGATCACCAAATTCCGGGAAGGAAAATTACTCCCATTCTTTCACAAGTTCTTTTTGATCATTTGTTTAGAGCCCTTGAATAGCATTAGGAAAATAAGCCTGTGACCCACAGCACAGTGATTCTTACTCACAGTTAGTCCCTCATTTCCTTTTGCTGGGCCCTAAGCCAGGGAGTAGGTTTATGGACTTTTGTGGTTCTAAAGGAGTGCTCCCACCATGTCATGTGTGTGTGTGTGTGTGTGTGTGTGTGTGTGTGTGTATGTGCACGTGCTTGTGTTGTGGGGACCACAGGGGAAGGAGGATGGGTACTTTTGTAGCAGTTGTAGAG
>NW_011478013.1:6366-8467 GCF_000754665.1 Bison bison bison | reverse complement strand
TTAGGGTATAAGTATAATGCCGAGCAGAAGAAAAGCCCTGAATATTTTGTAATACTGCTAACATAAATTAGAATATCATCAGAACCTTGGAGTTCTTTTGGCCAACATACTTGCAATTCACATGGGCCTCCTCAGGCACTATCTCTGTGCTTTTCACTCCCATCCCCAGTTGTTTTTCTCTTACAAAAGACAACTCCAAATAAACTCTCCTCGGATTCTCTAAGCCATAATTCCCTTTGGTCCACCCTTGCTTTTATTTTTCTTCCCTTTTCAAATAGGAGAACATTTGAGACTGACTCAGTCTGTCTCCAGAATTATAAATGTGCCTCCCCAGCTTACATTCTCGTCTGCCTCAATGGCAAAGGTTTCCTTGTTTTGTGCACATGCGGCTGAGCACATTAAGTCCACCCAGCCTAGCCTGGCACTCAGAGCCCAATGGAGGCATTTCTTCTAAAGGGAACATGAGGCTGAACACGAAGGAACAGTTGGATGCCAATGAAATCTTTTAGAACAGTGACAACAGTGGCTCTCTGTCTTTCAACAGCCTTCTCATCTTTTGAGCTCACCATTCATTTCATTACTCATCTTGTTTTAGACACACTTGTGGTCTGCAACGTGCCCCGGGCCACCTTTTGGCTTTACTGCCAGCCTGGCCTATGCTTCCCCTTCAACTTCAAGTAGGGAAGAAGACTCGCTCATCTTTCAAGTTTCAGCTTGGAGGCTGGGCCTTCAATGTAGTCTAGGACTCCAGCCAAAAGTTCTTAGTCTTTCCTCTACACTTCGAAGCCTCTTACTCCCTTGTTGCCCGTGACTTGCATAGCTTGCTGCTCTGCACTGTAGATGTCCGCTTAAGGGTCTTATGCAGCCAATGGCCTATAAGCTATTTAGGGGCAGAGTCTATATGTGTTGAACAATTTGTGTCTACTAGAGTGTGTAGCACATATCCTTGACCATGATGTATTCATAGTAAATTTGCCTACTGAATCAAAGATTAAAAATAGAAGTCATTAGAGAGTCATAAAATAGACTCCTGGATTAATTTGAATATGAGTATGCATGTAAAGTTATCATCCATGATTTCAATATAAAGCAAAACCTTTCAAAACAACATGTAAAAGACAAACATTCTAATAGATAATTTGGAAATGAATGAATGTCTTTTTCACATGCTTGTTAGAAACTTCTGTTTTTTGTTTTGTGGAATGTTTATTGACTGTCAATAGCAATCAGGGAAATACAGATGGACATAATAGCAAGAAATCACCTTTTAGAAGTAGAGTCATGAATGTAGAGAACAAAGTTAGGGTTACTGGGAGAGTAGGGATAAACTGGGAGATTGAGATTGACATATACACAATAGTATATATAAAATATTAATAGATAACTAATAAAAAACTGCTGTGTAAGCACAGGGAACTGTACTCAATACTCTGTAATAGCCTATATGGGAAAAGAATGTAAAAAAAGAGTGGATAAATGTATTTGTGTAAGAGATTCATTTTGCTATACACCTGAAACTAACACAACATTGTAAATCAACTATACCCCAATATAAAATAAAATAAACGCAGAGAAGTCACACATATGCACACAAACACACACACAGAAACTACTTTTTGGCCTCTTGAAGTGGCAAAGGTTTTTTTTTAAATTTAAATTTATTTATTTTAATTGGAAGCTAATTCTTTACAATATTGTATTGGTTTTGCCATACATCAACATGAATCCGCCACGGGTGTACACTTGTTCCCCATCCTGAACCCCCCCTCCCACCTCCCTCCCCATATAATACCGACTGTTGGGAAGGGTTCCACATGGTGCCTCATAGCTGCTGGAAAATACACTGTAAGGGGAGAAAATCTTTGTGAATGGCAGTTTGCGTCAAGAGACTTAAAATGTGCATATTCTACAACTACTTGGGAAAAACTGTTTGACAGTATCTACTGAAGCTGAACATATGCTGTCTTTACGACCTAGTAATTCCACTCCCAGGTACATATCCAACAGAAATGCGTACATATGTTCACCAAAAGACATGTACTAGAATGTTCATAGCAGTACTATTCATAATAGCCTTAAATTGAAAAGAACTCAAATACCC
>NW_011478013.1:4405-5904 GCF_000754665.1 Bison bison bison | reverse complement strand
TCTCCTCCAGGGGATCTTCCTGACCCAGGGATCAAACTGGAGTCTCCTGCATCTCCTGCATCTCCTGCATTAGCAGGCAGGTTCTTTACCACTAGTGCCAGCTGGGAAGCCCAAATATCAGTGTAGCTGTTACCTTTATGGCATTTAGGAACTGGGAGGGTGACTTCTGGGAGGTTGGTAATATTTTTGACCTGAGTATTGATTCCACGGATGTGTTCACTCGATTAAAAGCTCATCAACTATTAACATTTATGATTCGTGAACTTTCGGAGATGGATGGCATCCTTTAATAAAAATTATTTAAAGTCTGTATGCTCTTTCAACTAGTAATTTCACAACTAGCATTTTACCTAGTGAAACAATTATGGATGTTCCACCACCCCACCCCACCTCCCCCACCCCCTGCAAATTTATACGCAAGACTTTGTATTCAAAGTGCTACTTTTAACAGTGAGAAATTGAACGCTATAGAAGTGTCAGATGGTAGTGAAGTGGTCAAATATATTATGATAGGATATTTACAACCCTGAAAAGTCATGTTTATGAGGAATATATAATGACACGGAAACATATGACTCAAGTAAAATGAAAAAAGCAGGATGCTAAACTGTATACAGATAATTATCATAAGTTCATTAAGAAATATATCCATAGTCAATGCCCACACTGCTTACTTTGGAGTGATCGTTTTTTTAGGTGGTCTTGTTTTCTTCTTTATACTTTAATTCATATTCTAAATTATAAGCAATGATTACATTATTACTTTATAATCATAAAATGTATTTAAGAATTCAATAAATGCATCATCCAAAGAGGATCTTCGGTCCATGCTTTTTCAAAGCCTATGAAAGCAGAAAAGTCAAATAGGCAAACTCTATTCTCTTTACCTTGGCATTCAGACCACTTCTCTAGGCCTACTGACTCCAATATAAGTATCTGAAACCCATGGAAAACCTTACAAATCCTAGAGGGAATTAAAGAAATGAGTGACTTAACTTCAGTTCTTAATAGCGAACGTGGACTGGTGGTAGAATACAGGAACTGCAGGAGATAGGAAGCCGTAAGAGAGGAATATGGTGATTTTCCCTTTCCTAGGCTTGTAGTGAAGTTAGCTGTGTGAACTGCCTGTGTTTTCTTTTGTCCCTGAGGCTCCACATTTGGATAGTGACAGTGGAGGATAAACCCTGGGCAATTTTTCTGTTTGTGATACTGGATGATGAACAACCTTGTACCTGCACTGGGGGAGGAGGCCTGGTTTGGATTACATCATTGAAGTCAGAGGCAAAGGAGGGTGGCTTTTCTTGGACTCGGGCATCAAGACTTTATCAATTGAAGCAAAAAATTCTGAGTGAAGTAAGTCAGACAGAGAAAGACAAATATGATATCGCATATATGTGGAATCTAAAAAAATAGTGCAAATGAACTTATTTACAAAAGAGAAATGGAGTCACAGATGTGTAAAACAGTCTTATGGTTACCAGCGGGGAAAGGAGAGAGGG
>NW_011478013.1:2957-4040 GCF_000754665.1 Bison bison bison | reverse complement strand
TTCTATTTGTTAACTGTGATAAACACAGTTCATCCTAGATGTTTTATATCTCACAAGGCATCTTTAAACCCAGTGTACGGAAATGTATCATACTTTGCAAGGCAGCGCACCATACCTAACAGTCTGTAGTATGGTCAATGGGACACTATAGTTAATGATTTGCAAAATGTCCAGAATGTTTGTCCAGGTCACAGGTCCCTTTGCTGAATGGAAGGTCTCAGCCAAAAGTGTCATAAAATGTGAAAACTATTCCTGTCCCAGTGCCCAACATCTATGATTTTGTTCATTGTAAACATTATAATATTAAATATAATGTGAAGACAGCTATATGAGGTGGTGCCTCAAGAATTCAGTAAGTAGGTAAAATCTAAACCATATCGTATATGGGATGGTTAGCTTAGTGCATGAAAGAAGAAACTAGAGAATTGTCTGGAGGAAATAAAGACCCTTCCATTTGTCATCAGTCTGCCTGCAAATTATATAAACCTATTGTGGCAGGAATACAAAAAGTTACTGAGGCCTGATGTCATCAAATCATATACCATTCCACTACCTGCTGTGATGTTCTATGAAGACAGAGACCGTATAGGTTGTGTGGCCACTGTATTCCTCGTGTGCACGCACTTGACATGCAGTTTGTGCTTGTATTAGTTTCCTGTAACTGCCATAACAAATTATCATACACTTGGTATCTTAAAACTACAGAAATTCATTCTCTGACAGTTCTGAAGGCCAGCAATTGGAAATTGGTATTATTGGGATGAAATCAAGGTGTATATCAAATCAGGACTCCATTCCCTTCAGGGAACATCCATTCCTTGTCTCTTCTGGCTCCTGGTAGCTGCCTGCATTCCTTGGCTCTTGCTTACATCACTGAAACCTTAAAGGCTGCCATCTTCAAATCTTTCTCTACTCCATCCTCATATGGCCTCCTCTGTGAATGTGTAGTCAAATTTCTCTCCTTGTGATTGCAAGCCCACTTGGGCTCTAAATCCAGGATAAATCCAGGATAATCTTGCCATCTCAAAATGCAAATACCCTTTTCTCAAATAAAGTAACATTTACACATTCCAGTGATTAAGA
>NW_011478013.1:2294-2506 GCF_000754665.1 Bison bison bison | reverse complement strand
TAAGACGGGTTATTTTTGAGTGTTGTTATTCAGCTTACTACAGTGTTTAATAAATATTTGTTGAATGGCTGTTGGATCTACCAATATTGAAGAGTTTTTTCAATCCGTCTAGAAGTTTTATTTCTCATTGCAAATTAACAAATTTGCACTCTGAATTTACATATCAATCCCTAACGAGCTTTGTTAATTGGAGGCAGCATCCAGCATAAAAC
>NW_011478013.1:0-1007 GCF_000754665.1 Bison bison bison | reverse complement strand
GCCATTCCTTTCTCCAAGGGATCTTCCCAACCCAGGGATCTAACCCAGGTCTCCTGCACTGCAGGGGGATTCTTTACCAGCTGAGCCACAAGGGAAGCCCTCATCTGATGTTTAGTCTGTGTTTAATTTCCCCTAGTAGTCTCATGAAATGAGACTACTTTTATGTAGTATATAAAATCAGAATACAAACAAGGTTCACACATTGTATTTGGTTGTTTTGTTTCTGAAGTCTCTTCTATGATAGTTCTTCCTCCATTTATTAGTATACTACATACTACATACTTTTCTCCATCTAGCTGTATGTAGATAGTCTTATTCCTTTTTAAAGTTGCATAGGGCTCCATTAGGTAGATATACCATATTTTATTCAATCCTTCTCTTGGTGATGGATATTTATTTGTGTTGTGTCTAGTCATTAGCTATTACAAATAGTATATTTTTGACAGTGTATTTTTGGTATAGATTCTTAGAGATGACACTGCTGAGTCAATGACTGCATATTTATTTTTGCTCCATCATCAGGAGATTCTGGTACTTTGATAATACATTTTACCTTTATCTCAACTCTCATGGTGTTTTCTGGGGAGTGATGCCAATTACTACCTTGTTGCTTTGCTTGTCACCTGCTTTCCTTTTGTGCCCTGTGACTCTCATGCATTGGAATAGATGACTAACTTCAAAGTCTTGAGGTATTTGTTCCTCATGGTTACCAGGTTCTAAAAACCGTATACAGCCAAAAAGCCAACTCGCATATAACGCAGTTTTGGGGCATTATTAAACTCTGCAATCTCTACATACTTTATGCCTATAAATTAGTGTTTATATTTCAAAATCCATAAACAGCAGCCCTGTGGGACCCCTATCTGTCACTATCCTTACTCCAATGTTATCACAATTAAGATAATTGCTCCCAGGAAATTTACAAGAACAACAGCTATTCTGTCTCACATTTCTTGATTGAAATTAAATGACTCAGTAAATTTAGGGGAAAAAAAGAAGAAACCTTA
>NW_011478012.1:14026-16497 GCF_000754665.1 Bison bison bison | reverse complement strand
ATCTGCCAACAAATTTGGAAAACTCAGCAGTGGCCACAGGACTGGAAAATGTCAGTTTTCATTCCAATCCCAAAGAAAGGCAATGCCAAAGAATGCTCAAACTGCCACACAATTGCACTCATCACACACACTAGTAAAGTAATGCCCCAAATTCTGCAAGCCAGGCATCAGCAATAAGTGAACCATGAACTTCCAGATGTTCAAGCTGGTTTTAGAAAAGACAGAGGAACCACAGATCAAATTGCCAACATATGTTGGATCATCGAAAAAGCAAGAGAATTCCAGAAAAAACATCTATTTCTGCTTTACTGACTATGCCAAAGCCTTTGACTGTGTGGATCACAACAAACTGGAAAATCTGAAAGAGATGGGAATACCAGACCTCCTGACTTGCCTCCTGAGAAATCTGAATGCAGGTCAGGAAGCAACAGTTAGAATTGGACATGGAACAGACTGGTTCCAAATAGGGAAAGGAATACCTCAAAGCTATGTACTGTCACCCTGCTTATTTAACTTATATGCAGAGTACAACATGTGAAATGCTGGGATTGATGAAACACAAGCTGGAATCAAGATTTCCAGGAGAAATATCAATAAACTCAAATATGCAGATGACACCATCCTTATGGCAGAAAGTGAAGAAATAAAGAGCCTCTTGATGAAAGTGAGGGAAAAAATGTTGGCTTAAAACTCAGCATTCAGAAAACTAAGATCATGGCATCTGGTCCCATCACTTCATTGCAAATAGATGGGGAAACAGTGAGAACAGTGAGAGATTATTTTTAGGGGACTCCAAAATCACTGCAGATGGTGAATGCAACCATGAAATGAAAAGACACTTGCTCCCTGGGAGAAAAGTTATGACCAACCTAAACAGCATATTAAAAAGCAGAGACATTACTTTGCCCCCAAAGGTCTATCTAGTCAAAATTATGTTTTTTCCAGTAGTCATGTATGGATGTGATAGTTGGACTATAAAGAAAGCTGAGCAACAAAGAATTGATGCTTTTGAACTGTGGTGTTGGAGAATACACTTGAGAGTCCCTTGGACTGCAAGGAGATCCAACCAATCCCTCCGAAAAGAAATCAGTCCTGAATATTCACTGAAGCTGAAACTCCAGTACTTTGGCCAGCTGATCAGAAGAGCTGACTCATTTGAAAGGACCCTGATGCTGGGAATGATTGAAGGCAGGATGAGAAGGGGATGACAGAGGATGAGATGGTTGGATGGCATCATAGACTCAATGGACATGAGTTTGAGTAAGCTCCAGTAGTTGGTGGTGGACAGGGAGGCCTGGCACGCTGCAGTCCATGGGGTCGCAAAGAGTCAGACACGACAGAGACTGAACTGAAGTGAATGGGTGTGAAGTAGTACTTCATCATTTTGATTTGCATTTCCATAATTACTTTGTCATCATATTGAGCATCTTTACAAATATCTACTTGGCATTTTGTGTATCTTCCATGGATAAATATCTGTTTATACTTTGCCCATTGAAAATATTTAGTTGTTTGTCCTTTTGTTATTTAGATAGAAGTTCTTTGTATAATGTGGATACTTAAACTTATCAGATATACTTTACAAATAATTTTCTTTCATTTTGTAGATTGTATTTTCACTTTCTTGATAATGTCCTTTGTACAAAAGTTTTTCATTTTGATGACATCCAATTTATATATTTTCCTTGTATTGCTCATGGTTTTTGTGTCACATATAAGAAACCATGGCCATATCCAATGCCATAATGATTTATGTCTGTTTCCTTCTAAAGATGTACATTTTGGAGTGTCACAATTGAACCCAAAATGTGATTTCAACATCATGACCACATCTGAGCCACACATTGGGAAAAATTATATAGGGCATGTTCAGTGCCTTGAAGAACATAATATAGAATGAAACATTATACTTTGCTTACATCCATTTGGCTACTATTTAATCTTAGTTTTAAAGTCACACTCATCTGTAAAAGAGAAGGTTGAAATGCTATTGTTTAGTTTTATGCCCATATGCTCAACTCAAAATTCAGTTAGAAGAGGGGGAGAAAATGTATTCATGGAAAACTAGCCATCTTTATATCAAGTTAAATAAATATTAGGTTGGTGCAAATGTAATTGTGGTTTCAGATTATGAATTTTAAATCACTGTAACTAGGCTCAAACACATCTGTATTAATCCAAATAGTAACCATTGTAATCAAGACAGTTTTGCCAATGAGAAATACGTTTATTTCTGTAGCATAAAAATCCGAGCCTTGGGTTTCAACAAATTTTTGGAAAGCATTTTCTGCCTCCTGTTAGTTCTGGAAGTATTTCCCTGCAAAAAGTTGTCGAGATGCTTGAAGAAGTGACAGTCAGTTGGTGAGAGGTCAGGTAAATATGGTGGATGAGGCAAAACTTTGTAACCCAATTTGTTTGAATTTTGAATCATTGGTTGTGCGACATGCAGTTGGTTATTGTTGTGGAGAAGA
>NW_011478012.1:10495-12068 GCF_000754665.1 Bison bison bison | reverse complement strand
ATATGTCAATGCCAATCTCCCAATTTATCTATCCCCCTCCTTACCATCTTGTTAACTGTTTTTTTTCTACATCTGTGACTCTACTTCTGTCTTAAAAGTTCATTTGTACAATATTTTTAGATTCCACATATGTGATATGATATTTGTCTTTCTGACTGACTGACTTCATTCATGACAATCTCTATGTCCATCCAATTGCTGCAAATGGTGTTATTTTGTTCTTTTTATTGCTGAGTACTATTCCATTGTAAATATGTATAACATCTTTATCTATTCCTCTGTAGATGGACATTTATGTTGCTTCCATGTTCTGCATATTGTAAACAGTGCTGCAATATACATTGGGGTGCATGTACCTTTTTGAATTATAGTTTTTTTCTCCTAATATATGCCCAGGCTACTGGAGATCAGTGGAGAAATAACTCCAGAAAGAATGAAGGGATGGAGCCAAAGCAAAAACAATACCCAGTTGTGGATGTGACTGGTGATAGAAGCAAGGTCTGATGCTGTAAAGACCAATATTGCATAGGAACCTGGAACGTCAGGTCCATGAATCAAGGCAAATTGGAAGTGGTCAAACAAGAGATGGCAAGAGTGAATGTTGACATTCTAGGAATCAGCGAACTGAAATGGACTGGAATGGGTGAATTTAACTCAGATGACCATTATATCTACTACTGCGGGCAGGAACACCTCAGAAGAAATGGGATTAATGGATCATATGGTAATTCTATTTTTAGTTTTTTAAGAAACCTCCATATTCTCCATAATGGTTGTACCAATTTAAATTCCCACTAACAGTGTAGGAGGGTTCTACACCATCTCCAGCATTTATTATTTGTAGATTTTTTATGATGGCCCTTCTAATTAGTGTGAGGTGATACCTCACTACAGTTTTTATTTGCATTTCTCTAATAATTACTGATGTTGAACATCTTTTCATGTGCTTTTTGGCCATTTGTATGTCTTCTTTGAGAAATGTCTAATTAATTCTCCTGCCTGTATTTTGATTTTTTTTATTCAATACTAATATGTGTGAGCTCTTTGTATATTTTGCAGATTAATTTCTCTTTGGTCACTTCATTTGCAAACATTTTCTCCCATTCTGAGGGTTGATATTTTTGTTTGTTTGTTTTCTTTATGGTTTCCTTTACAAAAGCTTTTAAGTTTAATTAGGTATCATTATTGCTGCAATTTATATCAAAGAGTGTTCTGTCTGTGTTTTCTTCTAAGAGTTTTATCGTTTGTGGCCTTACATTTAGGTCTTTAATCCATTTTGAGTTTATTTTTGCATATGGTGTTAGAGAATGTTCTAATTTCATTCTTTTACATGTAGCTGTCAACTTTTCCCAGTATTGCTTATCAAAAAGACTGTCTTTTTCCATTGTATGTTCTTGGCTCTTTTTTTTTAATATTTTTTTAAAAATCTTTAATTATTGGAACTTCCATGGTGGTCCAGTGGGGAAGGCTTCACTCTTCCATTGCAGGGGGCATGAGTTTGATCCCTGATCAGGGGAATAAGATTGCACATACTGGGTGGCATGGCCAAAAATTTGAAAAATAATCTTAATTA
>NW_011478012.1:7979-10395 GCF_000754665.1 Bison bison bison | reverse complement strand
ATATTTAGAAAAAAAAAAAAAAAAGCATCAGTTGGGTCTGTAAGCAGAACTGGTTGCCACACTTGGGCTTTGTCTTGTCTTCTAAGATCTTGGTAAATGTCCTGGAACTTTTCCTGAGATTTTCCAGAGAGAGAGACCTTAGCACATCAGATAGGCTACCCTGTCAGTAGTGGAACATTAAGTCTTAACTGTGGCAAAGTGAGTCAGCCAGGTTTAGTTTCCCTTTTGCTGTTTTTCTCATAAGGAGCATTTTTGCCCTTCTCAAGCAGTACTTCACTCTCTTAAGAAGATAAGAGGCCAAGTAGAAGGCAGCTGTGTGTTAAGGACTCATTGCATTGGGAGGAGATAGTGTTTTCAGATGTCATTTCTCACATCTCCCACTCCTCCAGGTTTTGTTTTTCTTCTTGGTCTTCTGTTTGACTAACTTTCTGTTCATTGCTGATGCTAATGAGTTCTGAGTTTTTATGATCCTTCTGTTTTCCCCTTCAGCTCTCCTCTCAGCAAGGAATTGAGAATCATAGCAAATTCTAGCAGCTTTTCTGGATCATGGTTAGAGGAAGAGAGGTTCGGGATTTGGGTTTTTCAGTAATAGTACTGTCTGCATCTTTGAACAGATTTGCTTATGAGTTCTTCCCTTCAGCCAAAGTCTGAATTTGGGGGTTAATTTGTGAAATTTCCAGGTCAGGTTTACTCATCTCTCACTGGGAGGTTTCTTTGGAGGAAGAAATTGAGCTCTGTGGATCCTCAATAAGCTATGTGGGGCAGATTCTCATAAACTTTCATATTTATTTTGGCTGTTCTCATCTTCCACCTTTGTTTGATTGCCCCTTAGGTCAAGGAGCTGCATGGTGGATGGGGTTAGCTGAAGCAAAGTAAGTTCTATCAGTAAGAAGAAGAGATGATGAATAGGATGGGGTAGATGATCAACAGTGCCTAGCAAAATCTGAAGCTAACTGGCCCCTATCCTTTTATGAAATGATCTCCATTGCCTCTCAGTAGCACCTGCATTTATGTAATAATATCTTCAGTCTTCTCTTAAAAGTTTAAAGAACTTTGTAAAAGATTTTAAAAACACGTTCTTTTTTTTTATGTATCAGATAAGATTAAAGATAAAAAAAATGAATACTTAGTTCCAGCTAGGATATGAAGAGGGGAAAAGAAAGCAACACTCTTATATAGAG
The DNA here is from genome assembly GCF_000754665.1 of Bison bison bison. Classification (NCBI taxonomy): domain Eukaryota; kingdom Metazoa; phylum Chordata; class Mammalia; order Artiodactyla; family Bovidae; genus Bison; species Bison bison. The sequence goes on along the minus strand of NW_011478012.1, from coordinate 9,214 downwards.
CTTCTGGAATGCAAATTAACACAAAGCTTTCTGGAAGTAAACTTGGCAACATGTATCAGACATTTGAAATGTGCATGCTTTTTGGTTTGAAATAAAGATTTCCCTTGCAGATATTTATTGTAAGTGGATAATCATGCATGTGGGCAAAGGAGATGTAAGGATGGTCATTGTAGTATTTAATGCTAAAGAATTAGAAGCTAATAATCAGGGTGAGTTAAAGACATTTTGATACACATTTAAATTGTGATTTTATGCAACATTTAACAAGATGATGTAGACACTGCAATTATTTGCCATTTGTTGAGCATTTGCTATGTGATTTGCATGTATTATTTCAGTTAATAATTTAATGAGCTTTGTGAGTAGGTAATGTAATCACTCCCATTTTAGAAATGAAGATAAAGGATTAGAGATACTCACTTCACCAGAGATAGTTAAGACAAAAACAAGATTTGAGTAAAGAAATGTCTCTTAAAAACTATGTATTAAAATGAAATGAAAAGTTTCATTGAAGTATAATTTATACACAACATACCACATGTATTAAAGTTACATAATTTTGTAAGTTGACATATATAAAAATATCACCACAGTCATGAGAGTGACATACCCATCACCCACCAAAGTCTGTGTCCTTTTTGAATCCTTCTTTCTTACTGCTGTCCTCCGTCATATCTGTACTGAATTTCTTTTGTCACTTTGTCAAAAATTATGTGGCCATATGTGTGGGTCTATTTCTGGAAACTATATTGTTTCATTGATCTATTTTTCTATTATTTACACCAGCACCACACTTTCTTGAATACTGCACCTTTATAATAAAATTTGAAGCCAGGTAATGGCAATCTTTCTTCTTCATTCCTCTTTTTCAAAGTTGCTCTGGTTCTTTAAACTTCCACATAAATTCTAGAATCAGTTTGTTAATTTCTACAGTAAAGACCTCTGGTATTTGGAAGGTGATTGCACTGAGTCTATAGATCAGTGTGGGGATAACTGACATGTTAGCAGTGTTGAATCATCCCATCCATGAATATGATATGCCTCCCCATTTATTTTGGCCTTCTTTAATAAACCCAGCAGAATAGTTCGGTGTACAGGATTTCACATCTTTGTCAGATTTCTCATTAGATATTTTCATAATTTTGATGCTCTGGTATAAATGGTATTGTATATTTAGTTTCCAATTATTCTTCAGTGGCATACAGAAATATAACTGATTTTCTCATATTCACATT
>NW_011478012.1:5861-7116 GCF_000754665.1 Bison bison bison | reverse complement strand
CATGCATTGGAGAAGGAAATGGCAACCCACTCCAGTGTTCTTGCCTGGAGAATCCCAGGGATGGGGAAGCCTGGTGGATTGCTGTCTGTGGGGTCGCACAGAGTCGGACACAACTGAAGCGACTTAGTAGTAGTAGTAGTAGTGGTACATTCCTTGGGGAAACCCTACCTGGCCATAGTATATTATCCATTTTACATAGTAGGTCATTCTCCCTGTCTTACTCTGGATGGCTTCATTTGATATGTCTTCAAACACAGAAACCTTGCTTACTGTAATGTCTCATCTGCCATTAATCCCATCCAGTGACTATATCATCTCAAGTACTGTAGTTTCCTTCTCTTAAACTTCTTTATGACCCTTTTATGTTTTCAATGTTTGTACTTAACATTTTGAACATATGGAATATAGTTAGAGTAACTGTTTAAATGTCCTGGCCATTAACTCAAATTCTTGTGTCAGTTCTGAGTTCATCTCCATATCTCAGCATTGTTTTAATGTGAATTTCTATTTAGTGAGATTAAGCATTATTTCAGGTGGTTAAGAGTCAGTTCTATGCCTGTCTTATAAATTTTCAGTCCATGTGTTTTTCACATCTTTCTATCAGTTTTGGGATCCTTTGTCTCATTGTTTTTTAAAGTTATATATTATTGATATATATTGTTTTAGTTGCTAAGTCATGTCCAACTCTTTTGAGATCCCATGGACTCTTTTGAGATCCCTTCCAGGCTCCTTCTGTCCATGGGATTTCCCAGGCAAGAATATCAGAATGGGTAGCCATTTCCTCCTCCAGGGGATCTTCCTGACACAGGATTAGAACTCAGGTCTACCCAGGTAGACCACTGGGCCACCAGGGAAACCTAGGAACCTATGACCTATGCTAAAGCTACCACCCATTTCCTCCAAGGCCAAGACCTGCAATTAGTAGAGGCCTTTACTAGTGAGCTTAAACAGACAAGACATACTCACAAATGCTCTTCTAAGAAGCTGGAAGCTTATTATATAGCTTTTCATGAATGTGACCCCCTCCTAGTGTCCCTCCTCATAGGAGTGAGATAAGTGCCATTTCTCCAGGAAATGGAAAGGAGGTAGGATATTCACAGTACCAGCTGTAACATGAGGTGGGAAAAGTGTCTGGTGACTGAGGAACCATACTGAGAAGTGGTTTTCACATAAGGTTCTCATGACTATGTTTAAGGCAAGCCCTTCCCTGGGTTCATTCTCAAGTCTCGGGTAGTAGTTTCCTTTAAGAAAACAC
>NW_011478012.1:4588-5761 GCF_000754665.1 Bison bison bison | reverse complement strand
CCTAGTTGAACAAGTGTATTCACTAGAAACTTTGATAGCCTGAGGAGATTTCAATCTGGAAATAGAAAACTGGGGAGAGCTATAAGGACAGGTGGAAAGGGAGTTGGCATAGAAAAGTTCCCTGTTAGGAGCCGAGAAGTTCATCATGGTACACAAAAAAAGTTGTAAAAGGTAAGTAGGGTGATTCAAATTTCCACTTAAATATGGCCACTTTACCTTGGAGGGATTTTAGATAAGACACCTAAGTTAGTAGATAATGGTGACAGATGGGAGGGAACAGAATCAACCACTAGTATAGATGGCCATGGGGAAAGGCATGGAGGAGACACTCTCTCCCTGCCATGTGTGCCACCAAAATCGAGCCAAGGGAGGTAAGAGATGGGCCGTCACTTTGGGATGCATCTTTAAAGGGTGCTAAAGAATCCCCCTTCATCCAGGCACCTCCCCTTCACGTCAGTCCATCTACCACCAGAAGCATGGAGGAGTTGGGAGCAGTGCTTCTAGATGAGTGGTAGGAGGGCTACCACTGGCTGGAGCAGTAACATTATGACCAAACAAAGGGTAATGGATTCTCTTTAACTTGGGTGTGTGTGTATTAGTTGCTCAGTCATGTCTGACTCTTTGCGACCCCGTAGACTGTAGCCTGCCAGGCTCCTCTGTCCATGGGATTTCCCAGGCAAGAATACGGGAGTTAGGTTGCCATTCCCTTCTCCAGGGGATCTTCCTTGACTTGGGAGGTGTATACATAGGAAGGATAGGAGACCTGGGAGAGATCAGTGCTTGGCTTCAACATGGATGAGATGCCTTGCAAATGAGAGGAGACTAGCACACATATTGAACAGCCAACTATGGCAAAGAACAATCATCTCCTAGCATGAAACAACCAACCACAAGTGCAAAACAACCACTCAGGACATGAAGGAGAGGATGTACCCCTGTCAATCCAAGTGCAGAGACAGTGCCAATGTCAGATGACCCTACGCTTGCTCCATCCAATTCTTGCTCATGGTTCCCCCACCCCAGATGCTTATGCTGTTCATGTCTGACACCAACACCCCTGCCCCCCACTGCTGGCCCGCTCAGCCAGCACTGGATGTGAAGAACCTCCCCACTCAGTCTCCATCTTCTTCCCCCAAACTAATGTTGTGCTCCCTGTACCCCAGTGAGGAGAAA
>NW_011478012.1:3311-3577 GCF_000754665.1 Bison bison bison | reverse complement strand
TCCTTACAAGAATTTTTAAAAGAAAATAAAATCAATTTAAACCTAGTCCTGTTTTTATTATCTCTTCTGTATGCCAACATTTCTAAATAATGCCAGTTATTAAATATTCAACTGTCTCCAAAAATCTTTCTTGGTGTGGTATTCGAGGTTTTGATGTGAAGTATAGAGGACTGAATTAATTGTACTCCTTGAGTTAATTGTTCAGGACTCTGCTGTTTAGTTACTCATTTATTCTCCTTTGTTTCCACTCCCCAGCTTCATTCTAC
>NW_011478012.1:0-2411 GCF_000754665.1 Bison bison bison | reverse complement strand
AACACTTTCTGGAAAAAAATGATTGAGCTTGAGGCAGTTATTGGGCCTGATTAGTCAGAAAGGATATGGGTGATTCTTTCAAATTTTGAGCTGGGATAATAGATGATTAATTTCTCTCCATATCTATAGGACATCAGGTGAATTGGACACCTAGCTGAAAGACAAAGCTAACCTATTTACTTTACTGGATTTGAGATAGAAAACAGTGGCTTTCGTCTCCTGACCCTATTTTTCTTCATAAATGACTGGAAGGGTGATCCTACATCATGGCTTGGTGATTTGCCCTTGTGAGTTCACTACCCGGGTGAGAAGGAGCAATCAGGCACAGCACTGCTCAGTTCAGTGACGCTGAACATGTTACTTCTCTGTTTTGGGGGGAACACTGTCAGGAGGGAGTCATAAGGCATATTAGATGAGTCAGAAGTAGAAGGCTCAGCTTTGTCTTGCTAAGAGTGTTTTTTTTGGGGGGTGCGGGGGTCATCAGTAGTGACTAATTTCTAGGTGATAGTCTTTTAAAGTTTCTTCTTGTTTCTCGACAGGCAAAAAGTGGCTCAGAAAAGAACAAAAAAGCTAAAACACTCCCTCCACACACATGGACACACACACATAAATATGTGGGGAGAAAGGAAACCATATATCTATGCATGTGAGAGTCCTCCTCATCTCTGAGTGTCCAGTGGTGCTGTGAAGATGCAGTCTTGATGGAACCAACACTCTTGAGTATATGTTTGCAGGAATTGGAAAAAAATCTTTTGACCACGTCTATAATCACTTGCTAGTTTGCATGTTCCGTGTGTTTGGATTTTCATATCACAGGTTTTTGTAAAGTGAGGCACTTCCACACTCCATCATAGGAAAAGAAAGAACACCTAAACAGACATGTACTGAGCCAAGTCTGTTTGCCTCTGAATTTCCAAGCACTGACTCTAGGTAGCATATGCTACAGTCTTACACACACACACACACACACACACATGCATATGAATGGATGGATTTAACTATTGATAGCTACTGCAAATATTTAAGTAACTGTGTCCAAAATTTTTAACATTCAAGAAAGTTAGTGCTAATTTTGAAAAGGAGACAATGCAAGTCAAGTAGTATAAATCTGAACAAAGACTCTTGCACACCAGGGGCTGGAAGTGTTTGTTGTATTAAAAGATGGCCTTGGCTTTGCCAAGCTCATCACTCAGGACTCCTGGAGAAATTGTAGCTGCTTTAAGACTTCACAAATCCCTGTATCCCCAAGTTAGACTTAGTAGTCCATCACACATTTGTATTTTGGTGCAAATTAGTTTAGCAAGAATTGAGTGTATAGGCATCTTTCAGAGATATTGTGGATTCAGTTACAGATCAGTGCAATAAAGTAAATATCACAAAGCAGGTCACACAATTTTTTTTTGTTTTTTCACTGCATATAAAAGTTATGTTTACATTAGACTGTACTTTACTAAGTATGCAATAGCATGTTTAAAAAAGCAATGTACACACTTTAATTAAAAAATACTTCATTGCTAAAAATGATAACCATCATCTGAGCCTTCAGCAGGCTGTAATTTTTTTTTCACTGGTGGAAGGTTTGAAATATTGTGAGAATTACCAAAATGTGATACAGGCACAAAGCAAGGAATTGCTGTTGAAAAAACAGCACCAATAGACTTGTTCCATGCAGGGTTGCCACAAACCTTCAGTTTGTTCTAAAACAAATGTAGTGGCTGTGAAGCACAGTAAAACAAGATATGCCTGTGTAAGGGGTGTAAGAAACCTTAGATCATCTCATTCACCTATCTTATTTGACAGATAAGGAAGCTGAAGCCCTAGGAAAGGATGAAACTTACCCTCAGCCACACAGTGAATTAGAATGAGATCTCCAGGGGATTGCCTGGCTGTCCAGTGGTTAGAACTCTGTGCTTTCATTGCCAAGGATTTAATCCCTGGTCAGGGAACTAAGATCCCACAAACCATGCAGTTGTAACCAAAATAAAAGAATGAGGTGTTCAGAGTTAATAGGTGTCCATGGAATAGATCTCCATGTAGAACTGGCCTAGTTCTGTCCAAGTAGGCAAAGTTGGTATCCTCAAGATGTCCTTGCTGTCCCACTCATTTGTGGAAACTTCAGATGAACTTTCTGGTTAAAGGCAAATAAAGTAATTCATTGATGGTATGTAGCTCTTTGAAAGCAGTTTCGGTCAACCCAGGATATGTGGTAGACTCCAAATTCAGCAAAGGCATTTTAGGACGAGATACACTATAAAAACCAGGAAGGAGCTTAACCATCATTCCTTAGAATCAATTATTTATACATTAACTGCTGCTACTGCTAAGTCACTTCAGTCATGTCTGACTCTGTGCGACCTCATAGACGGCAGCCCACCAGGCTCCCCCGTCCCTGGGATTCTCCAGACAAGAAC
>NW_011478011.1:14795-16531 GCF_000754665.1 Bison bison bison | reverse complement strand
ATTGCTGTGCTGATCACTCCTTGCTGGTACAGGCGGACAGTTTGGGCTGGAGGCCAGTCTCCAGTCTCATCTGATAAGATGTATAAATGCTCAGAGCACCGAAGATTTAAGAACAAAATCCAGAGTCTCCTCATTTACTTTGTGTGCATCAGGACTATTCTAACCTAGATCATATCAAGGAAAATGCAGAGAGATCCCACCCCCACTACTAATACACACACACACACACACACACACACACATTTTGTCAGAGTCTCCTAACATGGGCAGAGATTACCTGAATTTCAACCACCTTTTTTTTGAAGCTTTTGGTTTCAACTAGCTGTTTTCATCCTTATCCTTAGGTATAGAGGGAAAAAAACTTCTGTTTAAGCTAATTGCCAATAGCCAAAAAAAGAAACAGGGGGCAGGTTCTGTGTTATTTTACAAAGCATAAACAAATGACAAGTAAAAAAGATAACACCAGGGATTTTAAAAATCCAGTTAACCTCAGGGATATCACAAGGTCTGCGTAATTCATAGGAACTATACAATGAAATGTTGATAGTGTCACTAAGGTCCTGGCAAAGCTTGAAGCACCTTTGACAGATCAAAGAAAAAATAAAACATTATTCCATTTAGGTGCAGTGTTATGGATAACTTGGCATTATAGTTCTTTGGAAATGATTAACTCCATGTGGTATTGATGGTAACAATCCATTTTCTGGCATAATGAATTAGGCATTCCTCCATTGTTCTGTAGCTTGGCTCCATTCTGTGTGTATATATCAATGGCAATTTTTTTTTATATCTTTCAGTTTCACACACACACAAAATAAAAACACACCCCATAGGCTGCCAGAGGAGAGAACACAAGCTCAAAGCTGATTTATTTGTATCACCCTGAGTAACCTATTTCCTACCTGAGACATGAAACCACATCAAGGGAGGAACTGTTTTTTACTTCTGTGAACCAGGGGGGAAATTTCTACTCTTCAAGCTGGGAACTCTGAAACCTTGGCTGAAAAGTGTCCATTTTTATCTGACACTCTCTCCTTCCGAAAAGCTCTTGTTTTTAAGGAATAATTCTTCCAACAAAAACTCACCCATCAGGCATCTCACTCATGATTAGTTAATCTGTGAAAATGAGAAACAACCTCTAAGTGGCTGATATACTTTAGCAGCAAGAGATAATCACAGCCCCTAATTTCTGAAACTCATGATTGTCTTGTGACTCTGGGATTTTTAAACTGCAGGAACACCAATAGAAACGAGGTAAAGAGATAGAAGAGTCAGCTAGTGTGATATCTTGATTAAATTCCGTTGTAGTGTCCCTGTGTTAGGTTTGTTTTGTTTGTTTGTTTTTTAATAAGGAACTGCCTCTGAGAGTGTTAATCTGTCTTTAACATCATGGCATTTCCTTATAGTATGCTGAACCATCTCCATGGCATTTAAAAGTGAAATATTTGCTTCAGAAATAAAAAAGATAGGCAATAAAATGTAGCTGTAAACAAGCCTTCATGGCTTTATTTTTCATAGATAAATACACAATAAGTTCAAACTAGAATTGAATTCCTAAAGCAATACTCCACTAATCTGTATTCGGGGGTCTCAAGCGTATTATCTGTAATTTACAACCAATTTAAATGGCATTAACAGTCTTCCCCTTCTGGGAATTTAAATTTGCATCCTACCATTGAATTAAACAGTGATTGCATATTTTCTATAGGGGACGGAATGCTCTTTGATGCTTGTTT
>NW_011478011.1:9999-12380 GCF_000754665.1 Bison bison bison | reverse complement strand
ATGTTTTCTCCCCTGTGTTTTAGTGTGCTTTTTTCTTTTTCCTAGACCTTTCTGTCTGGTATCTCTTGGTCAATATTATTTTTCAAAGTCCAAAGCCCATGCAGATGATGCTCTTGTGATTAAAGGCTATCATTTGAAGTGCTCAGTCAGTGGTAGCATGAGGAGGCATTTTGCCTTTGATCTGCTCACTACCCAGCGACAGGGCTGCCTCTGGACCCATGGAGGGCAGGAAGTCAATGGAAACCTGAGGGTGAAGGGTTTTTTTCTTTTTTTTCTTTTTGGCCCCACTATGCACCATGTGGGATCTTAGTTTCCTGACCAGGGATCGATCTCACACCCTCTGTAGTAGAAGCCCAGAGCCCTAACCACTGGAATACCAGGGAAGTCCCCCTGAGACTGAAGTTTTGAGGCAGGTCCAGGGAGCTCAGGGCTCTCAGGCTCCCTGTCAGGTCTGGCAGAGAATGAAGGCCATGATGGCCCAGGAGCAAAGGAGCAAAGGGGCACTGGGAAGGGCCACTTCTCCCACCAGGCACTTTCAAGATTTCCACAGTTAATGTGGCGTCCATGCATTACAGTGGGCTCATAAAAATCTCGTTCAGGCTATTGTAGGCTTCATTATGCCCCCAAGAGTTTATCGGTTTGGTGCGGTGGTGCTGAGAAAATTGGAGTGAGGGAGTTATCTGAGTAATGAACACTGAGGTTGTGTCTCAACTGTTGACATTAAACACTTCTGCACATTATTTTGGACTCCCCCAAGTCTTCCCCAGTGGCTCAGTTAGCAAAGAATCTGCCTGCAATGCAGGAGAGCTGGGTTCGATCCCTGGGTAGAGAAGATGCCCTGGAGCAGGAAATGGCAACCCACTCCAGTATTCTTGCCTGGAAAATTCTGTAGACAGAGGAGCCTGACAGACTACAGTCCATGGGAATCTCCAAGAGTTGGACATGACTGAGCGACTGACTTTTACTTTCACTTTTCAAGTCTTCTCCATTAGAAAAGGAAATAAATACAGGCAATAAGGGAAGACTGTGTTTCACTGCCACCCTCCTCCCATCGAGTTGGAAAAACTTGCCATTGCTAAGATGACAAATTCATCTGTGGTGTGTGTGTATGTGTGTGTGAGAGAGAGAGAGAGAACACGCATGAAGGGTTGCAATCACATCCTAGGCGGAAGCTGGAAGTTTATTTATGATTTGCTCAAGGTTTATTCCCCACCCCCATCCCTGCACCCCCAAGGCAGGGTTCAGAGAGGGCAGAGATGGGACTATTAAATCCCCTCATCTGCAGCTCATCTCAGCTCTCTCGGCAGCTGGTGCCTCCCCTCTACAGAGCTGGTACTCAGGGAGGTCGTTATTTGAGGAGCCGGGAGTTCTGCGAGGTGATGGATAGTGTGAGACCTGCTTTCTTGGGGGCTATTCTGGACAATGGTTGACAGTAACTCAAAAATTCAGTAGGTTCAGTGCTTTCAACTGGATTTAACTAGCTGTCTTTCGTGGGATCCAAAATAATAAATTGCCCCCCTCCAAATTTTTAAAGAATTAATTTGAGAACAGAAGGTAGTCAGTTAGTCTTGGAATTCTCGGGACATTGAGTAAAAATTTCCTTTCTTAAAGAAAGTTTCTAGGGCTTTTTAAATTAAAAAATATCTTACATAAGTACAACTATTTATTAATAGACTTAAAATTATGCGAGTAATGGAGGGTCACTGTAAAACTGATAAATTAGAGAAGTAAAAAGAGGAAACTACAATACTCAAAGAACCAAAATTTGACATATAAACTTCATTTCCCCAAATATATATGTGTATGTTTCTATAATTCTTTTTTTTATGGAATATGAACATGCTTAGTATTAGTGATTTGTAACCTGCCTTTTATTCAATAAATAATATCACTTGAACGTCTTTTCAAGTTAGTAAATAAGCTTCTGCACTATTATTTAATATAGTTGCCTCGTATTCCATTGTGTGATGTACTAGAATTAATTTAATCAATCCCTTTTTATGGACATGTTCTTGAAACTGAGTATTTCTTGTTTTCCACCATCATAAATAAAACTGTGATGGGAATTCCCTGGCACTCCAGTGGTTAGGACTCGGAGCTTTTGTTGGCGAAGGCCCGATTTCAAGACTTGGATGGGGAACTAAGATCCTGCAAGCCATGTGGCATGACCAAAAAACAAAAGTAAAACAGACCTGAAGATTTTTAATTAACTTCCTTCCATTATTAAAACAAGACCTCACTCATATTTAATAACAAATAAAACTGTGAAGAACAATCCTGTACACAAATCTTTGTTTACATTCATGCATGTTCTCTTAGAAAAACTTGCTAGAATTGTCACTGATAGGGCAAAGGACATTTTTAAGTCTTTTGATGTATAT
>NW_011478011.1:9150-9899 GCF_000754665.1 Bison bison bison | reverse complement strand
CCCGTGTCTCTTACGTCTCCTGCATTGGTGGGCGGGTTCTTTACCACTAGCACCACCTGGGAAGCCTGAAAGTATTAGTAATACTTTGGAAACTATTTGGCAGCATCTACTGAAACTGAATCTAGTAACTATACTCCAAGATGTGTGCCCAAAGAAATGGGTGCCTACATCCTGCAAAGGACAAGCACAAGATGGTTTACAGCAGCATTATCAATAATAGCCCCCCTCCAAAAAAGAATTCAAGTGTTCAATGATGGGAGAATGGATAGTGTTCATACAGTGGAATGATATAGTTCAAGAAAAAACACTCAACCATTCTAAAAAGAAATTATACAAATGAACTTATTTACAAAACAGAAAAAGGCTCTCAAAGTTAGAGAATGAACTTATGGTTACTGGGAAAGGGGAGGATGGGGGAAGGGATAGTTAGGGAATTTGGGGTGGACGTGTACACACTGCTGTATTTAAAATAGACAACCAACAAGGACTTACTGTACAGCACAGGGAACTCTGCTCAATGTTATGTGGCAGCCTGGATGGGAGGGGAGTTTTGGGGAGAATGAATACATGTATATGTATGGCTGAGTTCCTTTGCTGTTCACTTGAAACTATCATAACATTATTAATCGGCTATACCTCAGTACAAAATAAACAGTTTTTTTAAATGACACACACAAAAAATCAACTATTACATATACAAGTCTCAGCAGAGGGCCTGGTAGTAGGGGATGCTTAGTAATGATAGTGAC
>NW_011478011.1:6929-7407 GCF_000754665.1 Bison bison bison | reverse complement strand
TTTTCCCCTTGAGTGTGGACTGGACCTAGTGATGTGCTTCCAATGAATGGAGTATGTCAAAAGTGGAGAGGTGTCTCTTCCACGATTAGGTTACAAAACACCATGACTGTGTCTTGCTAGTGTGCTCTCTCTTGCTGGCAGCCTCTGCTGCCCTCTGGCTTGCTCCCCTGATGAGGCCAACTGCCATGTGTGAGAGGCTCTGTAGATTGGCCCACGTGGCAAGGAACTGAGAGAGGCCTCCTGCCAACAGCTCATGAGGAACTGAGGCCCCAGTCCAACAACTCGCGAGGAACCGAGTCTTGCCAACAACCACATGAGTGTGAGCTTGGAACAGGATCCTGCCCAGTCTGTCTTGGAGATGACTGCCACCTGTGAGAGGGCCTGAAGCAGAGGAGCCTACTAAACCTCGTCCAGATTCCTGAACTACAGAAACTGTGAGGTCATAAATCTACATTGCTTTAAACCTATGTGTTGGGGT
>NW_011478011.1:5495-6829 GCF_000754665.1 Bison bison bison | reverse complement strand
AGGGCTACTCTGTAGTTGTGGTGTGTGGGCTTCTCATTGTGGTGGGCTTCTCTTGCTTGGAGCACAGGCTCTAGGGTGCACAGGCTTCAGAAGTTGTGGTGCGCGGGGCTTCAGTCGTTGCAGCTTGTGGGCTCCGTAGTTGTAATGTGCAGACTTAGTTGCCTCGAGGCATGTCGGATCTTAGTTCCTGGGCCAGGGATCAAACCTGTGCCCCTACGTTGGCAGGCGGATTCTTATCCACTGGACCACCAGGGAAGTCCCTCTATTTCATTTTAAAGAAACTGGAAACTTAAAAAGTACAGGATGGTGATTATAAACTGTTGGGTTCTTTCTGAGCTGGCACCTCTGCTGGCAAGTGAGTAATGTTCAAGATACCTGGGATGATGACAGAACTACTGAAGCTCCTTAATCTTTAGTTCTTAGAGAATGTACCTCAATAAATGTTGGGCAAATAAATGAATGGACAAGAACTACCAAGGGAATATGAAATAGACATGCAATAGGTTTCCTATATGTGTACTTCCATCGAACACGCCAAGACCATCTAAGTTGGGTGGATCTCAACCAGGGACAGTTGTGCCTCTCAGGAGACATCTGGCCATGTCTGGAGACATTTTTGTCCCAACTAGGTAAGGGGTCCTACTAGCATCTAGTGGGTGGAGGCCAGGGGCACTGCTCAACACCCTACAGTGCACAGGACAGCCCTTGACAACAAAGAATGATCCAGCACAAAATGTCAATAATGCTGAGGTGGAGACACTCTAATCTAGTCTCATTGTTCATGTGGCAACTTTTGGTTCAGAGGGTTCTATGGGTAGATTAAATGGCTTTAAAATTCTATATTCAAAATTCTTCTCGAATTGGCTATTAGTATTTTCCTCATTGTTTTTATTATCATATCATTTCTCCCTTGTTTTAACCACAATATGTTCTGTTTTTAGGTAAACACTCCTAAAAGTAAAATAAATAATTAAGAATAAAAGCACAGAATTCATTCTTTCAGTGAGAACATCTGCAAAGTGGCTGGCACAGAGGAATATTCAATAAACATCAGCTATGGTTATTTTTCCATACGTTTTTAGCATGGAAAAAACATATACACAAAATAACACATTGTGGGTTCACTGTTAACATAATAAATAATGAAAACCACATTAAATACACACTGCTCAACCCTTTTGAAACTCTTGTATGTCTCCTCCCTGATACTATTCTATCCCTCACCTCTGAAAACCATTATTCTACTCATGTTAATCATGTCCTTGATAGAGATACAGATATATAAGTTATTAGGCTTTTCTTTTCCTTGAATCTTACATAAATGGAATCATACT
>NW_011478011.1:3414-5395 GCF_000754665.1 Bison bison bison | reverse complement strand
GTGTTGGGGTTACTTGTTACACAGCAATAGAAAACATACAAACACACATGAAGATGTGAGCTTGTGTAAAAATGGATTTCATACATACATACATGCTAGCTAAGAATTGTTAGTTTTATGTCTTGAAAATATCTTCATTAAAATTGTGGCTATTTTTTCACTTTATTAATTTTTTTACATAAAGAAGTTCTGAAGTTTAATGTAACCAATTCATCAATCTTTTTCTTTAAAGTTTAAATTTTTGTGTCTTATTTAAGAAATCATTCCCTACTCCCAGGGTAGTCATATCAATATTTTCTCATTTTCTTCTAAAAGTTTTTAAGGTTTGCCTTTTACACTTAAGTTTTTAATCCATCTGGAATGGATGTAATGGTTCATTTCATATGGTGTAAATGACATAGGGATTCATTTTCATTCTTTCCCCCTAGGGATAGCCGATTTTCTCAAATCCGTGTATCAAATAGTTCATTTTTTCTTCCCAACTTGCAATTATAACTGTCATATATCAGGTTTTCATATATGTATGAGTCTCTGTCTGGGGTTTCTTTTCTGTTTCATTGTCTAGCTCTTGTCAAGAGTACAGTGACTTTACTATAGTTACATAACAAGTCATGATATTTGAGGAGTCAAATTTCTCCACCTGCTTTCTCTTCTTTATAGAAGCATCTGGGCTATCTTTGGGTATTATTATTCATGTATGCTTTAGAAACAGTATGCCAAGATCAAGCTTGTTGGAATTCCACTGAATTTGTAGATCAACTTGGGGACAGTAGAATCCTCCTATCTATGAACATAATTATGTTCATAAATGACTTATTTAGATTTTCTTTAACACCTTTCAATAAAATTTTACAACTTATTTCATAGAATTCTTAAATATTTTTATTAGATTTATTCTTAGATACATTATATACTTCTGCTATCAGTATAATTGGTATAGTTTTAAAAATTATTTTCCTGATATGTAAAACTCTTGAAGTATAAAAATCAACTTGGCCTTTTGTATACTGATGGAAGCTCCAAAATCATAATTACATTCAAGAAAAAAACTGATAATTTCCCCCTAACTTTACAGGAAAGCATTTGAGGCATTAAAGGAAACAAAACTGTAATTAAATTATAATCACTTTCTAATACAATTTATATATTTCTATGCTAGAGTGAATTTAGACATTTTTAATTCATTGATATTAAAAATTAATCTGTATAGTTAAAACTAGATATTCTTTTATTTCTTCATATTTGGCTAATGTTTGAACTTTCTGGTTGTTGAGTTTCCAGCCCCGACTGCTCACTAGCACTGTTTGCTCCTTAGTCTGATGGACTGAGGTAGTTATGGATTCTTTCTCCTGTACATATATGATTTCTTTATATCTATCCCCTATCCTCTCTTGAGGAATTTCCTACTCCTCATAATAGTTAAGGGAAGCTAAGGTACTATAACAAAGAGAACCCAGGCAGCTCTGCCACCTAGAGTCATTTAGGGACTCAGGTTCCTTCCATTTTGTAGTTTTCCAAACCCCTAGGGGAAAGAATCCTTAATGTGGGGGCCCATGGATCAAATTCTGGAGGTTCATGAACTTGCATGCATGTGGGAAAATTATCATTATTTTAACTAACCTTGTATGAGGTTCCCACTGCTGCTGTAACAAATTACTACAAACATAGTGACTTTAAACAACACAATGTTGTTTAAAGTTCTGGAGATCAGGAGGACACTTGTGATTACGTTTAGGGCTCACCTGAATAATCCAGGATGATTTCTCATCTCGGTATTCTAACCTAAACATATAAAGTCTCTCTTACCATGTAAGACAAAAGTCACACGTTCTGAGGATTAGGACATGGATACCTTTGGGGGCCAGTATTGGGTCTACCACAAATCCCTGATTGAAACTCAGCATTTCCTTATATTATGAATGTAGACAACAACTCATAGTAGTATTAGCAGTACCTGGGACTCTGTTGGGCTTCCTAGGAG
>NW_011478011.1:0-2465 GCF_000754665.1 Bison bison bison | reverse complement strand
GGGCTGCCATCTATGGGGTCGCACAGAGTCGGACACGACTGAAGCGACTTAGCAGCAGCAGCAGCAGCATACAGAAGGGCTCAAATAGAAGAACATGGGAAGGGTATTCAACATGTCTGGCAACAACTCTATTACTATGGTTGATGGGGCAGATGGATTTTAGTGACCAGCTGTTAGCCTTCACCTACTAGAGTCTATCTACTGCCCTGACCCGAGTCTCCTATGAGGTATGCAGAAATCCAGGGAGTCCCCGGCAGACACAGATGTGCAGGGTAGGTTTGTATAAGTAATGGGGAAGGTGTCCTTGTCCCATTCTGTTAACCTTTTGTGGTTGGGAGTATCCAGGAACAGCTCCAATGAGGCCTATTGGAGTGCATATTTATTCTTTGAGCTGTGGTCCCAGGAATAGTGTAGAAACACAGCTTTTGACTCATGACTCAAAACTGATGGGTACCATGCCTGTATAGCTCAGGAGGGAAATCAGAATCCCCCACTGCTGTCATGAATATAGGAAACCCCACTAATGAGCTAGTGCAACAAAATAGTAACGGTGAATGGCTGCAGGCCACCAGTGAGACAGTATAACATAACCAAGTTAGTAGATGTCATAGTGGGAAGGAGTCTACCATCCCTGAGGAAAGCTTTGATCTGAAGCTATTCTTTACAATGAGTACAGCTGGCCCTTGGTATTTTGATTCATGGTTGGTTGAATCCATGGATGGGAAACCTGTGCATAGAGCAGACTGACTATACTGAGTCATTTTATATAAGGGATTTGAGCAGCTGCAAATTTTGGTACCTGCAAGAGTCCTGGGACCAATCCCCCATGAAGACTGTATCAGATGATGGAATCTTTTGAGAGGTTCCATAATCAAGTCAGAGTTTCTCTTAAATAGTCTATACACTGCTCCAGCAACACTTTGATTCAGCCAGATGATCTGTCTTGAGTCTCTATACTGAATGGCTTGGTACAGTAAACAGATTTCCAGGAACATTGACCTGGCAGGGATTACTCTGGGAGTTTGGGAAAGTTAAAAATCTTCTTAGCCTTAAATACTGCCATCTGCCAAATGGAGACTATATCATCTGTCCTCAGCAAGAGGCAGTTTGGCATATCAGAAAGCATGGGCTCTGTGGTCAGACTATCTGCGTGCAAACTGTAGAAATTGGGGGAAATAGCTGAATGTCCTTGAAAGGGAGCCTCAGTTTCTTCATCTCTAAGGTGGGGCTAATTATACTATCCTTACAGCATATGATGGTGTGTGTGCTCAGTCACTTTAGTCATGTCCAACTCTCTGCTACCCCATGGACTGTAGACCGCCAGGCTCCTCTGTCCATGGGATTCTCCAGGCAAGAATACTGGAGTGGGTTGCCATTTCCTGCCTCAGGGGATCTTCTCTACCCAGGGATCGAACCCAGGTCTCCTGTGTCTCCTGCATTGCAGGTGGATTCTTTACCACTGAGCCACTGGTGAAGCCCACAGCATATGGATGGAGGCTTAAAATCACATTGGTAAAAACGTCTAGCCCTATGCCTGATCCATTGTAAACAGCCAACTATCATTGGTGACTTGCCTCTTGCTCCTGTGCATGTTTTTCTTGGGGAGAGTTTGGGTATACCATTGCTGTAACTCAAAGAGTAATAAGAATTTATTGAAATCTGCAGCATAATAATAGATGTATTTAGGGCAGTAAGGGATTAGCTATGACAATAATAGCCCGTATATAGGAATTAAACTCCAGAACATGGAGACAAAAGAGAACTTGAGTTAAGTTTTAAAAAGATGTGCTTACTAAGGAAGAAAGACACATTTTTTTCCACCCCCTAGTGCAAGTTATTTTCCTAAAGACTCAAACAAGGAGGGTAAAGCTGAGGTTCTCTGACATAGAGGCTGAGCACTTCCTGCTCCTTTTCTTAAACCAAATCTAATAGCTGGGCTTTGCCCGAGAAACTTCATGAACTGTAATTGTAATTTCAAGAATCACTATACCAAGAGCCCTTGAAACCACTAATGGAGAGAAATTTGGGTCTTTTTGTACATCCTGCTATTTCCTTTCATATCATCAAAGATCCTTATAGGAATAACAAACAGTTGTTTGGATTCTGGTTGCAATGGCCCGGACCAAAGGCTAGAATGCACTCCTCTGCATGCAGTCTGGCTAGAAATAGTCATACAAGAAAGGAATTTTTCCCCAACAAGATTTTTAAGCCTCCCATGCTGGACCTGATTAATTCAGGAGAGCAGCGTCCAGGAAAATGCTTTTCATTCCAGTTAAGCTCTTTCTGGCTCTGTCTCTTTTCCTTCCTCAATTCAAGGAGTCTGAAGACGCACTTTCTAAAGCTTCCTAGTCTCTCTCTTACAGGAGAGGAATGTTCAGTCCCACAAAAGGAATACAGAAATGATTCCTTCTAGATGGCTTTCGACTCGAGGGATTTCTGTCTTTCAGTGTCTTCAGAAGGTAAAG
>NW_011478010.1:78306-80604 GCF_000754665.1 Bison bison bison | reverse complement strand
ATACTATACAGCAAAGATTTTTGTCATCACCAATCACAGAGCATTTAAAACCATAAATGTTTAGAGTTATGGGAATTTTGCCTTTGTTACCTAATTGCTTTCAATGTACATTGTAAAGTATCGGTTGTGTAGTAAAATTAGGCAGCTAGATATGATATTCTATTGGTAAATCACCATGACATTTTTCACAGGTATTTAGTAAGACAAAAAAAAAAAAAAAAATTACCTGGCATGTATTTCACTGGGGGAAAATGTTAAAAAAAAAAGGTGGTACTGTGTTTGACTCATAGCAGCTACTCTATGTAGATTAATTTCTTTCCTCTTCAGTTTCAGTGTCTCATATTGTCATGTATTGCAGTAGTCTCCACCATTTCCTCTAGCTCCTCCTCCTCCTTCTCTTTCATTTCTCCTTCCTTCTGCTTCCTTTCCTAATAAGTAATTCCTCAGAAATACAAAATGACCAAATACAACTTTTGTGCACACTCAATGCCTTATGTGTTTTGCAGCAAGTCCATTGATTGAAGGAATCTCTCTAGCCACTTACCTCTCAGCATTAAATGCTGTTTCTAATGCCTCACATTTCTAATGCCTCGCATTTGGATTATTTTCTTTGCATTTCTTTTTAGGATCTAATGTGTAATGTTTTATTTAAACTATTTTTTCTTCCTTGGTTTCTGTAGTGCTGACTACTCCAGCTCACTTATCTTGGCCAGGTTCCCTAAATTGCAGGTTAGCCCAGACCCCAGATTCCTTTGTGGTAAAAAGTGTCATTATTGTTCACATGAGCTCATAATTTCAGCTCATGCTAGAGAGACATGGAGATGTTTCAAATTGATAAAAAAAAACTTCTAATAATTAACAAAAATTTTTAGAACTATATTAGTTCTGACATTAATGACTTTGCTGGAAGATTTTCTTCCCTGACTGTGCCAAAGTGTGCTAGTGACACTGTCATTATATTGAGCATTAGTGAGGCTCCTTTGTGAAGCATGTGTACTGCAAAAATTAATTACACACACAAAAAGGAAACAAACTTTCTAAAGTGATATATAGTAATGGTACATTAAAATAGAAATCCTAGAAGTCAAAGCCTGAAAATTCTAGTAAGGAAATAAATGACTCATATATGCTTTTGTACTTAGTAGAATTTTAGAAACCTCATTGAAATATTAATTGTTAATACTCTATTAATCTAAGATGATAAGACACACTGCATTAATAAAGTACTAAATTGCTTTTTTTTTAAGAGTAGATTTTTGAATATTTTAATTAATTAATTGATTTTCATTGGAGGCTAATGACTTTACAATGGTGGTGTAAAGTCTTTACAGTGTGTTGATTTTTCCCATACATTGACATGAATCAGCCACAGGGTCACATATGTCCTCCCATCCTGAAACCCCCTCCCACCTCCCTCCCCAACCCACCCCTCTGGGTAGTGGGTAGAGGACCAACTCTGAGTGCCCTGCTTCAAGCATTGAATTTTTACTGGTCATTTGTTTCACGTATAGTAATATACATGTTTCAAAGCTATTCTCTCAAAACTCCCCACCCTCACCTTCTCCCACATAGTCTAAAAGTATTTTTCTTTACCTCTGTGTATCTTTTGCCATCTTGAATATAGGTTGTGGTTACCATCTTTCTAAATTCCATGTATATGCATTAATATATTCTATTGGTGTTTCTCTTTCTGACTTAGTTCATTCTGTATAAGGGCTTCCCTGATAGCTCAGTTGATAAAGCATCTGCTTGTAATGCAGGAGACGGTGAACATTCCTGGGTTGGGAAGATCCACTAGAGAAGGGAATAGCTCCAGTATTCTTGGGCATCCCTTGTGGCTCAGTTGGTAAAAATATGTCTGCAATGCAGGAGACCTTGGTTCAATCCCTGGGTTGGAAAGTTTCCCTGGAGAAGGGAAAGGTTACCCACTCCAGTATTCTGTCCTAGAGAATTCTATGAACTGTGTAGTCCATTGGGTCACAAAGAGTTCGACACAAATGAGTGACTTTCACTGTCACTTTCACTCTGTATAATAGGCTCAAGTTTCATCCACCACATTAGAACTGATTCAAATGTATTCTTTTTTATAGCGGAGCAATACTGCATTGTGTATATGTGCCACAACTTTTTTATCCATTCATCTGCTAATGGACATCTAGGTTGCTTCCATGTCCTAGCTATTGTAAACAATGCTTCAATGAGCATTGGGGTAGACATGTCTCTTTCAATTCTGGTTTCCTTGGTGTGTATGCCCAGCAGTGAGATTACTGGGTCATATGGCAGTTCTATTGCAAGTTT
>NW_011478010.1:73403-76779 GCF_000754665.1 Bison bison bison | reverse complement strand
ATGAGATGGCTGGATGGCATCACTGACTTGATGGACATGAGTCTCAGTGAACTCTGGGAGTTGGTGATGGACAGGGAGGCCTGGCGTGCTGCGATTCATGGGGTCGCAAACAGTCAGACACGACTGAGTGACTGAACTGAACTGATAGTTTCCTTCCTTATGCAAAATCTTTTAAGTTTAATAAGGTCCCATTTGTTTATTTAGGTCCCATTTGTTTATTTTTGTTTTTATTTCCATTACTCTGGATGGTGAGTCACAGAGGATCTTTCTGTGATTAATGTAAGAGAGTGTTCTCCCTCTAAGAGTTTTAAAGTTTCTGGTCTTATTTTTAGATCTTTAGTCCATTTTGTGTATGGTGTTAGAAAGTGTTCTAGTTTCATTCTTTCACATGTGGTTGACCCATTTGCCCAGCACCACTTTTAAAGAGATTATCCATTCTCCATTGCATATTTTTGCCTCCTTTTTCAAAAATAAGGCATCCCTAGTTGTGCGGATTTGTCTCTGGGCTTTCTATTTTGTTCCATTGATTTATATTTGTGTCTTTGTGCCAGTACCATGCTGTCTTAATGACTGTAGCTTTGTGTATAGTCTGAAAACAGGAAGGTCGATTCCTCCAGGTCCATTCTTCTTTCTCAAGATTGCTTTAGCTATTCGAGGTTTTTTGTGTTTCCATACAAATTGTGAAATTATTTGTTCTAGTTCTGCGAAAAATACTATTTGTAACTTGATAGGGATTGCATTGAATCTATAGATTGATTTGGGTAGTGTACTCATTTTCTCTGTATTGATTCTTCCAATCCATGAATGTGGTACATTTCTCCATCTATTTGTGTCATCTTTGATTTCTTTCATAAGTGTTTTATAGTTTGCTATATATAGGTCTTTTGTTTCTGTATTTAAACTTATTGCTAAGTATTTTATTCTTTTTGTTGCAATAGTAAATGGGATTGTTTCCTTAATTTCTCTCTGTTTTTTCACTGTTATTGTATAGAAATGAAAGGGATTTCTGAATATCAATTTTATATCCTGCAACTTTACTATATTCATTGATTCAGTTCAGTTCAGTTCAGTTCAGTCACTCAGTCGTGTCCGACTCTTTGTGACTCCGTGGGCTGCAGCTCTCCAGGCTTCCCTATCTATCATCAATTCCCAGAACTTACTCAAACTCATGTCCATCGAGTTTGTGATGCCATACAACCATCTCATCCTCTGCCGTCCCCTTCTTCTCCTGCCATAAATCTTTCCTAGCATCAGGGTCTTTTCCAATAAGTCAGTTCTTTGCCTCAGATGGCCAAAGTATAGGAGTTACAGCCTCAGCATCCGTCCTTCCAATGAATATTCCTAAGTAAATTTCCTAAAGAAAATCAGTCGTGAATACTCATATTCATTGATGAGCTCTGGTAATTTTCTAGTGGTATATTTAGGATTTTCTATTCAGAGGATCATGTCATCTGCAAAAAGTGACAGTTTTACTTCTTATTTTATAATCTGGATTCCTTTTATTTCTTTTTGTTCTCTGATTACTGTGGCTAGCCCTTCTAAGATTATGTTGAATAGTAGCGGTGAGAGTGGTCACGCTTGTCTTGTTCCTGATTTTAGATGAAATGTTTTCAATTTTTCACCATTGACTATAATGTTTGCTGTGGGGTTTTGTATATGGCTTTTATTATGTTGAGGCATGTTCTGTCTATGTCTGCTTTCTGGAGATTTTTTATCAGAAATAGGTGTTGAATTTTGTCAAAGGCTTTCTCTGCATCTATTGAGATAATCATATGGCTTTTATCTTTCAATTTGTTAATATAGTGTACCATTTGATTGATTTGTGAATACTGAGGAATCCTTGATCCCTGGAATTAAGCCTATTTGGTCACAATGTATGATCTTTTTAATATGTTATTGAAATCTGTTTGCTAGAATTTTGTTGAGGATTTTTGCATCTATGTTCATCAGTGATATTGGCCTGAAGCTTTCTTTTATTGTGGCATCTTTGTCTGGTTTTGGTATAGGGTTATGGTGGCCTCATAGAATGAGTTTGGTAGTTTACCTTCCTCTGCAATTTTCTGGAAGAGTTTGAGTAGGATAGGTGTTAGCTCTTCTTTACATTTTTGGTAGAATTCATCTGTGAAGCCATCTGCTCCTGGGCTTTTCTTTGTTAGACATTTTGTTATAGTTTCTATTTCTGTGCCTGTGATGGATTTGTTAAGATTTTATATTTCTTCCTGGTTCAGATTTGGAAGGTTATACTTTTCTAGGAATTTGCCCATTTCTTCCAAATTGTCCATTTATTGGCATAAAATTGTTCATAGTAGTCTCTTATGATGTTTTGTATTTGTGTTGTCTGTTGTGATTTCTTCATTTTCATTTCTAATTTTATTGATTTGATCCCTCTAATGGTTTGTCTAATTATTTATCTTCTAAAAGAACGAGCTTTTAGCTTTGTTGATCTTGGCTATAGTCACCTTCATTTCTTTTTCACTTATTTCTACTCTGATTTTTATGATTTGTTTGTTCTACAACTTTGGAGCTCTTCTGTTCTTCTTTGTCTAGTTGCTTTAGGTGTAAAGTTAGGTTGTTTCTCTGATGTTTCTCTTGTGTCTTGGGGTAGGCTTGCATTGCTATGAACCTCCTTCTTAGCACTGCTTTTACTGAATCCCATAGGTTTTGGGTTGTCATGTTTTCATTTTCATTGTTTCTATTCATAGTTTATTTTATTTCCTTTCTGATTTCTTCTATGATCTGTTGGTTATTCAGGAATGTGTTGTTTAGCTTCCATGTGTTTGTGTTCTTTATAGTTTTGTTTAGTTTTGTTTTTCCTGTAGTTGACATCTAATCTTACCACATTGTGGTCAGAATAGATGCCTGAAATGATTTAACTTTTTTTTTTTTTTTAAATTTACTAAGGTTAGATTTATGGCCCAGGATGTGATCTCTCCTGGAGAATGTTCTGTGTGCACTTGAGAGAAAAAAAAGTGAAATCCATTGTTTTGGGGTGAAATTCCCTATAGATATCAATTAGGTCTACCTGATTCATTGTACCGTTTAAAGCTTGTGTTTCCTTGTTAATTTTCTGTGTGGTTGATCTATCTATAGGTGTGATTGTAGTATTAAAGCCCCCCAGTATTACTGTGTTACTGTTAATTTCCCCTTTCAATCTTGTTAGCATTTGCCTCATGTGTTGATGTGCTCCTATGTTAGTTGTATATATATTTATAATTACTATATCTTCTTCTTGGATGGATCCTTTGATTATTTGGTCATCATTATTCTTGGTCTCTTATCACTGTCTTTATTTCAAAGTCTATTTTATCTGATATGAGTGTTGCTACTCCTGCTGTCTCTTGGTCTCCATTTGCATGAAATAACTTTTTCCAGCCCT
>NW_011478010.1:54967-72105 GCF_000754665.1 Bison bison bison | reverse complement strand
ACCATAGCCTTGACTAGATGGACCTTTGTTGGCAAAGTAATGTTTCTGCTTTTGAATATGCTATCTAGGTTGGTCATAACTTTCCTTCCAAGGAGTAAGTGTCTTTTAATTCACGGCTGCAGTCACCATCTGCAGTGACTTTGGACCCCCCCAAAATAAAGTCTGACACTGTTTCCACTGTTTCCCCATCTATTTCCCATGAAGTGATGGGACCAGATGCCATGATCTTCGTTTTCTGAATGTTGAGTTTTGAGCCAACTTTTTCACTCTCCTCTTTCTGTTAAACATTTCTTGTATCTTCTCAATCTTGCCTCTAATCTATTTATCTGTAACTCCAGTTTGTTTTAAAGATTTTTGAATCATCTTTACTCATTACTCTGATTTCTTTTTCAGGTAGACTCCCTATCTCTCCCTGTTTGGTTTTGTTTGGTGTGTTTTTACCATGGTCCTTCACCTGCTGAATATTTCTCTGCCTTTTCATTTGTTTAGATTGCTGTGTTTGTTGTGGCCATTCTGTAGGCTGGAAGTTCATGGTTCCTCTTACTTGTGAAGTCTACTCCCTGTAGATGGGGTTGGACCAGTTGCTTGTCAAGGTTTCCTGGTTGGAGGAGATTGTGTCTGTGTCCCAGTGGGTAGAACTGCATCTTTTCTCTCTGCAGTGCATTGAAGAGTCCAGTAGTGAGTTCTGGGGTGTCTGTGGGTTTGGCATGGTTTTGTGCATCCCATCTCTTAATCTTGCTGAGGAATTAGCATGATGTGTCTTGCACTGGAACATACACTGGAACTTGTTGGCTCTTGGGTGGAGCTTAATTTCGGTGTAGGAATGGAGAATTTTGGGTGAGCTCTTGTTTGTTAATGTTCCTTGGAGTTAAGAGTTCTCTGGTGTTCTAATGTTCTGGAGTTAAGCCATTTGCCTCTGTCTTTTGATCCTTCTTTTCCAGTAGCCTCAAGACTCCTTTTGAAGAGATTACCTACCTTTCTGGGTGCCTGAAATCCTCCGTCAGTGTTCAGAAGTTGTTTTATGGAAGTTGCTCAATATTCAAACGACCTTGTGATGAATTTGTGGGGGAGAAAGTGGTCTCCCCATCCTATTCCTTTGCCATCTTGGGACTCCCCTCAGATTTTAGAATTTTTATAATAGATTTTTATACTTGTAATATGGTGGAAAACATTTTTTTTTTTGTATTTTGGATAAATTATAAATGGGTCTGTATAATTTTGGAAATATTTTGCGTATTTTTATATATAGTCAACATGCCCTACCCCAGCACACACTCAAACACATACATATGCATATAACGGATACACTCAATTATCTGAACATCAGATTCCAGGGTTTCATAAATTTGAATTATCTGTATTTTCTCTACAAAGCCTACATTTTGTTAAAGAATGTTTAAGCTGACAATTTGGTTTATTGTAAAGATGGCTTTTGATTTTTTAAAAGAATTATAATGAAGAAAACTAAAGGATTTCACATTACTGTGGCATAATGAAGCAAGAAACATAGCAAGTGATTCAGTTCAGTCTATGTTTAAATATAGTCATAGCAAATACAAATACAGTAAAAAGAGGCCTCCATCTTAGGTCAATATAATTATTTATAGAATTAATTCATGTGCACTCTATTTTACTTTTATAATTAGCATATTATCAGTCTACCTTATTTATATATAGGAATTTCCTCACACTTAATTTTGGGATCATTTATTTGTCTATTATCTATTCCAATTGCCTATAGCACATTCCCTTGCCTTACAAATAACAGATAGTGACTACCTATTTGTTTAATTACAGAAATACTCTATAACAACAAAATAATATGCCTGAAGGACTTCCCAGGTGGCTTAATGGTAAAGAATCCACCTGCCAATACAAGAGTTGTGAGTTTGATCCTCAGGAGGAGAAAATGGCTACCCACTCCAGTATTCTTGCCTGGAGAAGCCCATGGACAGAAGAGCCTGGTGAGCTATGGTCCATAGTGTTTCAAAGAGTCAGACATGAATGAGCATGCACACAGTGTTCCTGTAAACATCCTCGTCTCTTTTGGGCTTTATGCACATTCTTCAGGTTAAATGGGGAAACTCATCTGTCTGCATGGAGTCATAGATATCTGAGGGTGAGTCATTACTGCCTGGATTATGAAGCTCATGTTTGGCCAGGCCAAACAGTGACCATTGCTATTTCTTGACTTCATAGCTAGGAATTGAATATTGTCAAATCATGATATTTTAAAATTCCTCTAGGGAACATATTAATATTTATTCTAACAGAAGAGATTATTAGAAAAAAATGTGTCAATAATAATTCTATTATTATAGAATTTTCCCATTCTATGAGCACAGATATCATGGGTAATTAAGCACTGTACATCCCATATGTCCATCTGGTAATCTGAGGTATTTCATTCAATTGAGGGCTGAGTGCATAGAAAACAATAAGTTTTGCTTCTGAATGACTTATTCTAGGAAAACTGAGACATTACTGAATCTTGTAAGGACTGGAACTATGTCTGTGTCTTTGTTTTAGTTCCTAGCATTTACACAGACTTGGTAGATACTCAAAAGTATTAAAACTTATTATAGAGGTACAACTCTACAATCTGATACAGACATGTATAGTTTTTGAAAATAATGTACATATAACTATACACATATTTTCTATAAGGTGCAAACAAAAATAATAAAAGCATGAAATTATTTATAGTAGCTCATATTTAAGTTATCTTTATATTTTTAAATAAGAAATGAATAAAATAAAGATTAATAATAGTATCCTCTCTTCTTTTATTTCTAATATATTTATATTGAAATTTCACTGATGATTGCTAGAAAATACAAGTTATATCTTAATATCCATTTTCAAAGTGATATTAATTCTAAAATTGCCGAGGTCCAGCCCCGGCTGATCCAGAGTATTCAAAGGGGAGACGGAGTCAGCGACTATTTACATATTTATCAAAGATATAAAGAGTAATAGAATGAGGATAGCTCAATAGGAAAATTCAGTGGAGAAAAGAGGTTGAGTAGCTTGGTTTATGCGGGAGACCAATAAAACTTCAAGACAAGAAGTTTGCACCACTTACGTAGGCCGCAGGCGTCCTTCCGTTCTCCCGAAGGAGAGGAGACACTGAGGCCTCCCCAGTCGGATCTTAGAAGCCCAGGCATAATTAGTAAGCATAGTGGGTTCCGCGCTCCAGATGGAGACTCAGCTGGAAGTTAAGGGGGAGAATGGGGAGACCAAGTGTTGGTGAGCAAGGCCTGTAGCTTTATTTTTAACAGGAGTTTATATACCCTAAGTTACACATAGAGGATAATAGGGGATGCAAAGTCAGCAGTCTTTGACCCTTATCAAAAACCAGGGTTTCTTTCCTGCAAATTTATCATATACAAATGGTTTAGGTGATTTACATCATCTTCTAGCCAGAAGGCCTATTAACATTTTATGACTCTTGACAAGGACTTATCAACAAAGACTTATTTTCTCTAAGAGTAATTATTTTAAGGTTTGGCGCCATCTTCTGAACATAAAATTGCATTCCTATAGGGTGGATGTGTAATGGGTTTACAACAAAGGAAAGAATTTATTACCTTAAGGGTCTAAAGTTACTAACACCAAGGCCACTACTTGTTTTTTTCTACATACCAACTATTAATTAATACACATTCAAGGATACAATACAGGGGATGTGGAAACTTGGCAGCAAGCATTGGCTCATCAATGAAATCCTTTACAGTTTATTCTGACAGTTTCTAACTCTCTAAGAGGTTCTAAGCTATTTGAATATCTTAAGCTTCCTGTGCCTCTCGAGGCTGGGAGACTGTAAACAATCGTATGCAGGAGTCTGGGTAAACTTGTCAGGCGAGTTAGAGAGCCATCTGAGGGGTTTGGATTTAAACACTCCTAACTGCCCAGGAACTTTATTAATTGGAGCTGTAAGTTAACTCTTTGACAGAGAGAGCGAGATGGTGGTAGGGGACACCTTTACCCCCCGCCCCAGTAAAGTCAGAGGTGAGAGCACAAAGCAATAAAGTAGGCAGTCTCTGGTTTTTTGGGGGTAGATGCTCGACAATATCTGGGGGGGACTCCTGAGGCTCGATCCTGCCTTGGTGTATGCCGAGCCTCCTTCCTCATGACCTTTGTCATGAGTGGAATGCCTCACCGGCTCCTGGCATCAAATTATGATTTGACTGCTGTAGTATTAAAGAAATCATTCAATTATATTTTAAAATGGTTGCAACTTTTTAATGGCATTACATTTCCCAAACCTTAAGGTGTTTTTATTTCATGCTTGGATTTTCTATTGTTCTTTTTTGTTTGTTTTCACTAATTCTACATGTGTGTGTGTGCATGCACTCAGTCATGTTGACTCTTTACAACCTCATGGACTAGAACCCAACAGGCTCCTTTGTTCATCGAATTTTCCAAGAATACTGGAGAGATTGCCATTTCTTTCTACAGGGGTTCTTTCCAACCCAGGGATCAAACCCAGTGCATCTTTTGTGTCTCCTGCATTGGTAGGTGTATTCTTTACCACTAGTGCCATTTGGGAAGCCCAATTCTACATTATTTCAGGTTAAAGACAAGTTGCTTATGGTAACACACTCTGAGGTAATAGACTGTTATATAAAGTGCTGCCTATAATAGAATTCTCTTTCAGATTTTTCTTCAAAAATTTTGTCTGCTTAACATGAAAAATAATTTGCAACTATACCTCTCTTAACTGTTAGTGAATCTCCACAGATCAGTTCACTCACAAATGATAAATTATTTTCCTCAGTGGTTCAGTGTCTAGAAAAATCTCACCCTTGCATTATTTTTTATTTGTAATATTTGAGTATGAGATGGGAGTAAGGGGGTAGAAGAGTTAAAAGTTTTGAAATCTCTCTTGAGAATGATTATTTCAGCTATGTTACATTGATCTATATTTTCTGGTATATTAATTGGAAAAAGATAAATCAATATAAATTGTAACTGAAGAGTTGCAGAGTTGACGTGAGAGAAATTCCATCTGCTGGGAATATGGCCCTCTCCTTGCCTAGACCTCACTTACAAGCCTCCCAACATCTGTTAACTCTGGATGATTTGTGTGAAGTGGCTGAGGATTTAATCAATATGTAGGGTTCCTTGGAGACCATCAATTCTACATTATTCTAAATTGACCATTGGTACATTCCAGAACTGTTCATTTGAGAACACACTAATAGTTTTTCCTAGAAACAGATTCAGGGGCAGCTTCGATTTGAGTTCATGTTTTTGACATGTGCCTGTAGCTCTAGTAAGTATAGCAACTGTGCCAGATACCTCTGTTTATTAAATGTAAATAGATTTAACTAATAATTTTAAAACTCAATAGACAGAAAATGCTATTTAAAAATAGCAAATTCAAATCTCCTGAAAATGTTTGGAAATTAGTGTAGGTGGCTGTTGACCTCTGAGATTTGACAAATCATGTCAAGCAAGTTGTGAAACAACACAAGATATTATAACATATCTTGTTCCTCAAATAGTGGATACCTTTCAAAAAGAAAAATATTATGGAATTGTAATGCCACAGAAATGACTACACTTTCCATTTCCTTTGAGTCAACTAAAAGGTAACTTTTCATATCACAAAGCAGTCTAGTTATCAGGAATTAAGTACTTAATGTTTTTATTTCTAAAATTCAAAACACAGTAATCATAGCACTTTGAGAACTTCTGTAACTATGCTAAAGTATATTATATTACAACAATAACTGCAAGAAAGTGTTATGTTTAAAGATAGTAGTTTTTAGACAGTTGTCACTTCTTTAAAAGCAGAATATAGTTTTCTTTTGTCTACTTTCTCTCAACTTTTCCCTGAGTTTGCTATTATCTTCACATATAAGTCCTCAGTATTTATATCATTATAATGCATGAATATAGATAAGTATTGACTGAAGAATAATGAGAAGTAAACTTTGGCAATAGCTGACTTCCCAGTAACACTTAGACCCAATAACTTAATGCATATTTGCCTTTGGGTTCACGGTGAAAGTTCAGTCAGCTTGAGGTCCTTTATTTTGGAATAACTTATTAATAGCCTCCTTAATGTAATGTACAATTGATTACATTTGGTAGTTAGTAGTTTGGGGCTCATAACTATTCAAATATCAATGGGAGAACTAAGTGAAATTATTATAAAGAAACTATGAAATAGTCAATGGATTTGTTCCAGAATCTTGCTATCAGAACAATGAATAGGTGTTAGGGATGGAAAGAGGGAGTTTTTTCTTTTCTTTTTTTTAATACCAGTGAATAGTTCCACGATGTCTTCTGGTTGTCTACTGAATAGAAAGTAAAATAAATAACTAAAACCTAGCGTCTTTCACACGGTACATGTAGTATTTTCTCTTCTGTGTCACATCCTTTATTTCCTCTTATTTGGTGACTTAACATTTGTTTGTTTTTCCTTCATAGCCCTAACCCAGCAAGTTCTAGGTCTGCCAAAAGCATCCACTGTTCAAACAAAATTTTGTTTAAAAATGTATTTGAGGACCCTCCTGGTTGCTCACTGGTTAAGAATCGACCTGTCAATAAAGGGGACAAGGGTTCAATCCCTGATATGGAAAGATTCTACAAGCCACAGAGCAATTGAACCCATATACCAGAACTACTGAACCTGTGCTCTGCAGTCCTCAAGCCACAACTAGTGCACCCTTGTGCCTCAACTACTGAAGTCTGTGCCCTAGAGCTTGTGCTCCACAACAAGAGAAGCCATCACAATGAGAAGCTCATGCACCACAACTAGATAGTACCTCCCACTCTCTGCAACTAGAGAAAGCCCACGTGCAGCAACAAAGATACAGTGCCAATCAAATAAACAAAGCAATGTGCACATGACAAAAAAAGAGATACTAGTACCCATTTATTAAAAAATAAGAAAATCTGTGTGCTTGATAATATCTTGTGATTTTCTTTTTCTTTTTTTTCCATTAGAATTAACATTTAATTCTTCTCTGACCATAATCTATATATAAGGTCCTTCCTAGCTTCCTCCTCCTTTCTCAGGATCTTATTTCCATAAATATCCTTGAAGATGCACTGTATTATACCTTCAATATCTTTACAGCTCACTTATTAGTTTGCAACTTTTACAATTTTTAATCTTAATGCTAAGTTTCATGAATTCCCCTTGGCCTTAGGTGCATGGTGAAATTATGGGCAGTTGATCCAATGCTGTTACTTGGGCCAAATATTAACAATTTAATACTAAAACCTGACTAGAGAACCCATAGAAATAATTCACCTCATAGCTTAAGTAGTAAGTATTATGCTGTTTACCAATGTCTAAAACTGTGTGAATACCTTCTGTCTTTTGTAATTATATTTTGGCCTTAGCTGTGAATGTATAAAAAATCTAAGTAGTTTAAGGTAAAACCATAGCAGCCCACACATAAGACCACCGTAGTTAGTAAAAGCTTTGCAGTGGACCCTTTACTTAAACTCACAAGGCCAGAATTTTGCTTCTGGGCGTTCATGGTCAGTATTTTGCTTAAAGTCTGCAATGGCCACCTTTTGGCCTTGCACGTTTGCTGAAATATAATCTTCCAAACAGCATTCCTTTACTGACTCAACCCACTCTGCTTGTCAGGACTGTGCACAGTCTTAACTGATGGAGAGATGCATAGTCTGCATCCTAGGGGGCGAGGGGAGATGGGGATCCTTATTTCTCTCAGGTGTTATAATGGTGATGGACACAGAGCATCACTGCAGAGGAATCCATCTGGGCAAAAGGCTTGAAGGCAGGACAAGCAAATACATTTTGGGACCCTGAGGTCTATCTTATGTTCCCCATGGAACAGGGAGTGTTGAAATAAATTTCTAGGCTGGAAATGGAGCTGCTCCTTCCCTTGAATTCTGTTTTTGTAACTGCTCCACTTGACCAGAACTGCAGTGTATACAGTCAACATTGCATCTCACAGACATATTTCCTTATTTTTTTGTCTTCCTCAATAATGTCAGATAAATGACCCCAGAAGATCGTGTTGTTTCCGCCATGCTGCTTCTAAAGCTCTAGAAAACTGGCTCTTGCCCCGTATTCCTCAGAAAGAGTCTCCCCTCCATGAGAGGCTCTGGACTCCCCAGTCCATGACTTATTCCTTTTGAATAGACATCAAGCTCATTAAAAATAAATTAATACCAAAACTTATGGACAATGGTTCCTCCAAGATCCTCTACAAAATTGTCAATTTTGTCTGTGTGTCTTTAACAAGACAATAGAGTTTAGAGTTTGAGAAATCATTCAGTAGACAACACCACTGTATAATCCTAAGGGATTTTATTTCAGTCATGCCTGAATGGTCTAGTGGTTTTTTCCACTTTCTTCAATTTTAGTCTGAATTTGGCAATAAGGAGTTCATGATCTGAACCACAGTGAGTTCCCAGTCTTGTTTTTGCTGACTGTATAGAGCTTCTTCATCTTTGGCTGCAAATAATATAATCAATTTGATTTTGGTGTTGACCATCTGGTGATGTCCATGTGTAGAGTCATCTCTTGTGTTGTTGGAAGAGGGTGTTTGCTATGACAAGTGCATTCTCTTGGCAAAATTCTTTTAGCCTTTGCCCTGCCTCACTTTGTACTCCAAGGCCAAACTTGCCTGTTACTCCAGATATCTCTTGACTTCCTAATTTTGCATTCCCGTTCCATATGATTAAAATGACATCTTTTGTTGTTGTTGTCGATGTTCCAGAAGGTCTTCTAGGTCATCACAGAACAATTCAACTTCAGCTTCGTTGACATTACTGTTTGGGTCATTAGTTCAGTTGCTCAGTCATGTCTGACTGTGACCCAACGGAATGCAGCACGCCAGGCAATCATGTCCATTAACAAGTCCCAGAAATTGCTCAGACACACGTTCTTCAAGTCAGTGATGCCATCCGACCATCTCATCCTCTGTCGTTCCTTTCTCCTCCTGCCTTCAATCTTCTCCAGCATCAGGGTCCTTCCCAATGAATCAGTTCTTCACATCAGGTGGCCAAAGTATTGGAGCTTCAGCTTCAGCATCAGTCTATACAATGAATATTCAGGACTAATTTCCTTTAGGATTAACTGGTTTGATCTCTTTACAGTTCAGAGGACTCTCAAGAGTCTTCTCCAACACCACAGTTCAAAAGCGTCAATTCTTCAGTGCTCAGCTTTCTTTATAGCCCCATTATCACATCGATATATGACGAATGGGAAAAATCATAGTTTTGGCTAAACAGAGCTTTGTTGGCAAAGTAATGTCTCTGGTTTTCAGTATGCTGTCTAGATTGGTCATAGCTTTGTTTTAGGGGGCAAGATTCTTTTAATTTCATGGCTGCAGTCACCACCTGTAGTGATTTTGGAGTCCAAGAAAATAAAGTATGTCATTGTTTCCCCATCTATTTGCCATAAAGTGATGGGACTGGAGGCCATGATCCTTCATTCTTAATGCTGAGCTTTAAGCCAGCTCTTTCACTCTCTTCTTTCAATTTCCTCAAGAGTCTCTTTAGTTCATCTTCATTTTCTGCCATAAGGATGGTGTCATCTGAGGTTATTGATATTTCTCCCAGCAATCTTGATTCTAGCTCATGTTTCATCCAGCCCAGCATTTCACATGATGTACTCTGCATATAAGTCAAATAAGTAGGATGACAATACATGGACTTGATGTATTCCTTTCCCGATTTGGAGCCAGTCTGTTGTTCCATGTCCAATACTATTACTTCTTGACCTGCCTACAGATTTCTCAGGAGGCAGGTAAGGTATTCACATCTCTTGAAGAATTATCCACAGTTTATTGTGATCCACCAAAAAGTTTGTGGCATAGTCAGTAAAGCAGAATTACATTTTTTTTAATGTAACTCTCTTGCTTTTTTGATGATCCAACAGATGTTGGCAATTTGATATCTGGTTCTTCTGCCTTTTCTAAATCCAGCTTCAACATCTTGAAGTTCACGGTTCACATACAGTTGAAGCCTGGCTTGAAGGATTTCGAGCACTATTTTGCTAGCATGTGAGATGAATGCAATTGCCCAGTAGTTGTACATTCTTTGCCATTGCTTTTCTTTGGGATTGGAATGAAAACTGATGCTTTCCAATCCTGCAGCCACTGCTGAGTGTTCCAAATTTACCGGCATACTGAGTGCACCACTTTTACAGCATCATGTTTTAAGATTTGAAATAGCTCAACTGGAATTCCATCACCTCCAGTAGCTTTGTTTGTAGTGATGCTTCTTAAGGCCCACTTGACTTCACATTCCAGGATGCTTGGTTCCAAGTGACTGATCATGCCACCGTGGTTATCTGGGTCATGAAGATTTTTTTTTTTTTGTATAGTTCTTCTGTGCATTCTTGCCACCTCTTCTTAACATCTTCTTCTTCTGTTAGGTTCATACCACTCTGTCCTTTACTGTGTCCATCTTTGCATGAAATGTTCCCTTGGTATCTCTAATTTTCTTGAAGAGATCTCTAGCCTTTCCCATTCTATTGCCTTTATTTATTTGCACTGATCACTGAGGAATGCTTCTTATCTCTCCATGTTATTCTTTAGAACTCTACATTCAGATGGTTATGTCTTTCCTTTTCTTCTTTGCCTTTAGCTTCCCTTCTTTTCTCAGCTATTTGTAAGGCCTCTTCAGACAACCATTTTGACTACTTGCATTTCTCTTTTTAGGTATAGTCTTGATCATTGCCTCCTGTAAAATGTCACAAACCTCCAGCCATAGTTCTTCAGGCACTCTATCAGATCTAATCTCTTGAATCTATTTGTCACGTCCAGTGTATAACTGTAAAGGATTTGAATTGAGCCATACCTTCATGGTCTAGTGGTTTTCTCTACTTTTTTTTTTTTTATCAATGTACTTTCAGCACACATGCCCAGCAGTACTTTTAAGTCCATTCTTACAGGGTGCAAATGGATTTCAATAATTTATACAAACAAGTGGGTTATGCTCAATCACTGCAATTTTAAGCTACTGTACACAGGAATGAAAAGGTTATAGAAAAGTGCCATAGCAACAGTGCCTTAAGAAAGGAGAAAAAGAGGAGCCTTAAAAAATGGATAAAATCAGATCAAGGATTTCAGAGGGAAATGGAACACACGGGAAATGAAAAACATTTCTCTGCAAAACAAATGGAGAAACACTGCTCTTGATCAGGTGCAAGTGTGGAAACAGTTGTTTCATGATATTTTGTACACTGCCCATATGGTTCAAAATCTACCTTTTTAATTTAAGTCTGAATTTGGCAATAAGGAGTTCATGATCTGAGCCACAATCAGCTGACTGTATAGAGCTTCTCCATTTTTGGCTACAAAGAAGATGATCAATCTGATTTCAGTATTGACCATCTGGTGATGTCATTGTGTAGAGGCTTCTATTGTGTTGTTGGAAGAGGGTGTTTGCTATGATAAGTGTGTTCTCTTGGCAAAACCCTGTTAGCATTTGCCCCTTTTCATTTTGTACTCCAAGGACAAATTCACCTGTTACTCCAGGAATCTCTTTATTCCTACTTTTGCATTCCAGTCCCTTATGAAAAAAGGACATCTTTTTTCAGGTTGGTTCTAGATGTCTTGTAGGTCTTCATATACTTGAGGCATACACTTGGATTACTGTAATAGTGAATGTTTTGCCTTGGAAACAAGAAGAGGTCATTCTGTTGTTATTGAGATTGCAACAAAGTTCTGCATTTTGGACTCTTTTGTTGACTATAAGGACTAATCAATTTCTTCTAAGGGATTCTTGACCATAGTAGTAGATATAATGATTATCTGAATTAAATTTGTCAATTCCAGTCTATTTTAGTTCACTGATTACTACAATGTCAATGTTCATTCTTGCCATTTCCTGTTTGACCACTTTCAATTTGCCTTGATTCATGGACCTAGCATTCCAGGTTCCTGTGCAATACTGTCCTTTACAGCATTGGACTTACTTCCATCACCAGTCGCATCTACAACTGGGCATTCCTTTCACTTTGGCTCCTTCTCTTTACTCTTCCCAGAGTTATTTATCCAGTCTTTTCCAGTAGTATATAGAGCACTTAACATTCTGGGGAGTTCATCTTTCAGTGTCCTATCTTTTAGCCTTTTCATTCTGCTCATGGGGTTCTCAAGGCAAGAATACTGAAGTCGTCTTCCATTCCCTTCTCCAGTGTACCACGTTTTGTCAGAAGTCTCTACCATGGCCCTTTCATCTAGGGTGACCCTACCTGGCTTGGTTCATAGTTTCATTGAGTTAGACAAGGCTGTGACCCATGAGATCAGCTTGATTAGTTATCTGTTATTATGGTTTTCATTTTGTTTGCCTCTGATGAATAAGGTTAAGAGGTTTCCTGATGGGAAAGAGTGACTGTGGGAGAAACTGGGTCTTGTTCTGATGGGTGGGGTTATGTTCACAAAATCTTTAATCCAATTTTCTATTGATGGGCAGGACTGTGTTCTCTCCTTTTTGTTTGACCTGAAACCAAAATATGGAAGGGGTAATGAAAGTAATTGAGACCTCCTTTGAAAGGACTTGTGCAAGCACTGTTGTATTCAGGTCCCCTGACTCCACAGAGTGTCATTGTCAACCCATGCCTCCACCAAAGATTCCTGGACACTTGCAGGCATGTCTGACTCAGTCACTTGTGAGGACATTCCTCCTTTTTCCTGGCTCTTGGTCACACACAGTTTTGTTTGTGCCCTCCAATAGTTTGTTTCCCCAGTCCTGTGGACGTTTTATAATCATATGTCCCTGCCTCAAAAGTTGAATTTCCCTGGGAAATTCCTTCCTTACTGCAAGATGTAGACTTAAATTGAAGAAAGTAAGGAAAACCAGTAGTTTGTTCAGGTAAAACCTAAATCAAATCATTTTCCATTATACAGTGGAAGTGACAAATAGATTTAAGGGATTACTTCTGTTAGAGTGTCTGAAAAACTATGGATAGAGGGTCCTGACATTGTACAAGAAATGGTGATCAGGACGATCCTCAATAAAAAGTAATGCAAATGGAAATATGGTTGTCTGAGGAGGCCTTACAAATAGCTTAGAAAATAAAAGAAGAAAAAGACAAAGGAGAAAGGAAAAATATACCCATTTGGATGTACAGTTGCAAAGAATAGCAAGGAGAGATAAGAAAAACTTCCTCAGTGATCAAGCAAAGAAATATAGGAAAACAAAAGAATGGGGAAAAACTAGAGCGAATAGAGCTCTCTTCAAGAAAATCAGAGATACCAAAGGAACATTTCTTGCAAAGATGGGCACAATAAAGGACAGAAATGATATGGGCCTAACAGAAGCATAAGATATTAAGAAGAGATGTCCAGTGTATACAGAAAAACTAAACACAAAGTATCTTAATGATCCATATAACCACGGTGGGGTGATCACTCATCTAGCATCAGACCTCCTAGAATGAGAAGTCATATGGGCCTTAGGAAGCATCATTATGAAAAAACTCAATATGCCAGCAAATTTGGAAAACTCAGCACTAGCCAGAGGACTGGAAAAGGTCCGTTTTCATTCCAATCCCAAAGAAAGGCAATGCCAAAGAATTTTCAAATTACCACACTGTTGCACTCAATCACATACTAGCTAAGTATGTGAATCATGAACTCCAAATTATCAAGATGGATTTAGAATAGGCAGAGGAACCAGAGATCACATAGCCAACATTCATTGAATCATAGAAAAATCAAAGGTGTTACAGAAAAAACAAACAAACCAACAAAAAAACCAAACATACATCTACTTCTGTTTTCTGGATCATGTCAAAGCCTTTGACTGTGTGGATCATGACAAACTGTGGACAGTTCTTCAAGAGATGGGAATACAAGACCACCTTACCTGCCTCCTGTCTGTATGCAGGTCAAGAAGTAAGAATTAGAACAAGACACGGAACAACAGACTGATTTCAAATTTGGAAAAGAGTACCTCAAGGCTGTATATTGTCACCTGGCTTATTTAACCTATATGTAGCATACATCATGTGAAATGCTGGGCTGGATAAAGCACAAGCTGGAATCAGGACTGTCGGGAGAAATATCAATAACTTTAGACATGTAGATGGCACCACGCTCATGTCAGAAAGCAAGGAGAAACTAAAGAGCCTCTTGATGAAAGTGAAAGAGGAGAGTGAAAAAACTGGCTTAAAACTCAACTTTCAAAAAACTAAGATCATGGTATCTGGTCCCATCACTTCATGGGAAATAGTTGGGGAAACAGTGGAAACAGTGTCAGACTTTATTTTGGGGGGCTCCAAAATCACTGCAGATGGTGCTGTAGCCATGAAATTAAAAGATGCTTACTCCATACATCAAATTCCCATTGGCTATCTATTTTACATATGACAATATATGTTTCCATGTTACTCTTTCCATACATCTCACACTCTCCTCCCCTCTTCCCATGTCCATAAGTAAAACAATTATCCTTCAATAAAAATAGATAAATAAAAACATGTTTGACCCTTGGAAGAAAGCTATGACCAACCTATACAGCATATTAAAATCAGAGATGATATTTTACCTACAAAGTTCCATAGAGACATAGCTATGGTTTTTCCAGTAGTCATGTATGGATGTGAGAGTTGAACCACAAAAGAAAGCGAGCCAAATAATTGATGCTTTTGAACTGTGGTGCTGGGGAAGACTCTTGAGAGTCACTTAGACTGCAAGGTGATCCAACCAGTCAATCCTAAAGGAAATCAATACTGAATATTCATTGGAAGGACTGGTGCTGAAGGTGGAGCTCCAGTACTTTGGTCCCGTAAGGCAAAGAACTGATTCATTTGAAAAGACCCTGATGTTGGGCAAGATTGAAGGCAGGAGCAGAAGGGAACAATGAGGATGAGATGGTTGGACTGCAGCACCAACTCTATGGACATGTTTTTGACCAAGCTCGAGTTGGTGATGGACAGGGTAGCCTGGCATGCAGAAGTCCATGGGCTTTCAAAGAGTCAGACTCAACTGAGTGACTGAACCGAACTGAACTGAAACAGCACCACTCTCTCCTGTGTGAGTTTGAAGTAAAATAAGAAATTGACTGGTGGTTGGTGCAAAATCAAAACTTCACCTTATTACCAAGAAAACTACTCTTGAAATGTTTGAATCTGAGAACAAGAGAGTTACCAAGTATCAAGTCAGAGAATCAATCATCCTTCCTCACATTGTTAGTGTTCACAGTGAACCAGAATAAGCTGAGCTGCACAACAGCAAAGCCTATGCCTGGAACCCCGGAGGAGCAGAGGAGAACCTCATCCCAGGCTCACCAGAAGAGGGGAATGAGGGTTGGGGATGACCTGCTTATTTCTCATTCTATGTATACAAACCATTTAATCATGGGACATGTTGGGAAGGAAGGCATTTCATTTTGAGCAAACGCCTCTCACATGGAAGTAACCACCAAGGCTGAGAAAAAAACATTCTCCAACAATCCAATTTATCCAAATTTTTGATACCCTTTACCTGTTCTTAGCCACAGTCTTGATTAACCATAGGGTCTAATTGTTTCAACTTCTGGAGTGGAGAACATCCACTCCATGTAGAGCTTTCCATATGGTTTTGGGTTTATTTAGCTTTGTTGGAATATGAACATGCCTAATCCTTTACACATTGTATGTGGCTTTTTTTTATGTTACAAAGTGTGTGTTTAGTCAATCAGTCATATCTGACTCCAAAACACCAAGGACTGTAGACCATGAGGCTCCTCTGCCCTTGGTATTTTCCAGGCAAGAATACTGGAGTGGGTTGCCATTTCCTTCACCAGGGGATCTTCCCGACTCAGGGATCGAACCCACATCTCCTGTGTCTCCTGCATTGCTGGTGGATTCTTTACCTGTTGAGCCATGGAGGAAGCCATGTTCCCCCATGGGGGTGTCATGGGGGAAACCATGTATTAGGTTACAGAAGCAGACTTTAATCACTGCAGCTGAGATCCTGTGACCCACAAAAACTCACATACTTGCTCCCTGGAATTTTACAGAACAGATTGCCCACTGCCCTAGACAATAGGAAATATTTCTTGTTCAACTTCAGGTAAGCTGTGTAGTGAACAACACAGCTCTGTGATTCTACTAAGTTAATGGGGAAGGTGGCTATATGCTGCTGTTACTGAAAATCTAGTTTTATAAATTTAGAAGATGTGAAAGCATTTTATTGAAGAATAAGGAAGAAATGTTTTGAAAAGTTGACATGAGAAGAAAACACTTTTAGAAATCTGCAGGAACAAAAGCCGTTCTGATTATAACAATCAGTTTCTATCAGATGCTAGCGCTCAGTAGATGTAATTTGTGAACAAAAATAATTGTTCTTAAATCTTTGTGTTAAATATAATTCAGGGTTTTTTTATTAATTATAAGACAATAATTGCAATAACACTAGACCATTCAGGTATGACCTAAATCAAATCCCTTAAAATTATACAGAGGAAGTGACAAATAGATTCAAGGGATTACCTGACAGAGTGCCTGAGAACTGTGGAAGGAGGTTCATGAAACTGTGTAGGTTGCAGCGATCAAGAACACACCAAAGGAAAAGAAATACAAAAAGGCAAATGGTTATCTGAGGAGACCTTAAAAATAGCTATGAAAACAAGAGAAGCAAAAGGCAAAGGAGAAAAGAAAACATATGCCCATATGAATGCAGAGTTCCAAAGAATAGCAAGGAGAGATAAGAAAGCCTTCCTCATTGATCAATGCAAAGAAATAGAGAAAAACAACAGGATGGGAATGACTAGAGATCACTTTAAAACATTAGAGATACCAAGGGAACATTTCATGCAAAGATGGGCTCAATAAAGGACCGAAAAGGTATGGACTTAACAGATGCAGAAGATATTAAGAAGAGGTGGCAAGCATACACAGAAGAACTGTACAAAAAAGGTCTTCATGACACAGATAATCACAATGGTGTGATCACTGACCTAGAGCCAGACATCCTGGAATGTGAAGTCAGGTGGAGCTTAGAAAGCATCACTACAAACAAAGCTAGTGGAGGTGATGGAATTCCAGTTGAGCTATTTCAAATCCTAAAAAGGATGATGCTGTGAAAGTGCTGCACTCAATATGCCAGCAAATTTGGAAAACTCAGCAGTGGCCACAGGACTGGAAAAGGTCGGTTTTCATTCCAATCCAAAAGAAAAAAAAAAAAAAGGCAATGGCAAAGAATGCTCAA
>NW_011478010.1:50070-54011 GCF_000754665.1 Bison bison bison | reverse complement strand
ATTGGGAAAGACCCTGATTCTGGGAGGGATTGGGGGCAGGAAGAGAAGGGGACGACAGGATGAGATGGCTTGATGGTATCACCGACTTGATGGACATGAGTTTGAGTAAACTCCGTGGGTTGGTGATGGACAGGGAGGCCTGGTGTGTTGTGATTCATGGGGTTGCAAAGAGTTGGACAGGATTGAGCAACTGAACTGAACTAAACGTTAGTGACAAATGAATAAGAGACACCAGGAAAGAGTTGCAAGGACCTGTGAACACAAGAATGCCTTTGGTGATCTAAAGTTGATTGTATACTACTGACTCAACTGCAATGTAAAAGAAAAATGCTTATAAAAATGTTTATAAATCCATGTTTTGTCACCTATGTTCCAGACAACTCTACTGTCTTGAAGAGTTTTCCTTCTCTTTTACCAAAAAGAGAGGTCCACTGAAGGGTTAGGGGAGATACAAATGTGACAGTACAAATGATATATTACAATTAGACTTAATTTTTTTAAATTACTTTATTGGTTTTGCCATAACTTGTATTGGTTTTGACATACATCAACATGAATCCACCATGGGTAAAACTCCTGTTCAACAATTGTAAAACTAAATAAATAAATAAAATACAAACTATCAATTGGTATATTACTTTGTGGTTGTGTAAAATTGAAGTTTCTGTAAATTACACTAAGGCTCATGGTTATTAAATCAAAAATAGGTTTTCTGACTACAAAAGTCAAGTTATTTAATCATTATACTTGATTGTTCTTCTTGAATACTTATCCTGGTACATGTTAGCAAAGACTTTCTGCTTCTAATGAAGGTTCTCTAAACAGTCTACACATGAAAATTAACCACATCAAATTAACTCTGGTGAAACTGGCAATTAACCATGACCATCAGTATTAGTAGCAGCAAGTGAAAATAGGTATGTGGTCCTTTTCATTATGGGGTGTGCAAATTTATAATTAACTTGAGAAGCTTATAGAATATCAAAAGAATCATTTTAAAGTGTTCCCTTGTATTCAGTCTATGATTCTAAGCAACAGTGTTCATAAGGAAGAAAAATAAATGAAGGTTGAGTTACTAAAAGTGGGAAATATATGGTTTGCTTCCTAGCTACCTTTTATTCTAAAACAAAAGAGCAACCTTTGATGGTATCGAATATGTGTATTTTCATTATGCTTTAAAAAACTAAGAAACAGTATTTAGTATGTAGACTAATCTTTTCAAACAATCTATGAATTCATATATAGAAAGCACCATAATATTAGGAGGTCTTTATATTAGTAAACAAGAGTAAGTTCATTATAACTCTGAAGTGGGAGAAAGAAAGCACCACATTGATAGAATCTCAGCAGTATGTCAGTAAGGAAGTTCGAAGCAGAATAGTTACAGGCCTATGCAAGGGGAAAGTTTAAAATGATTGAACCAGAGGGTCTTTAAAGTTGGGCAATTGAAAGTGGAAAAAAAGTGAGAATATAATGAAAGTGAAAGTCGCTCAGTTATATCTTACTGTTTGCGACCCCATGGACATGACTTTCTTTAGGCCAGAATACTGGAATGGGTTGACTATCCCTTCTCCAGGGGATCTTCCTGATCCAGGAATCGAACCAGGGTCTCCCACAATTGCAGGTGAATTCTTTAGCTAAGCCACAAGAGAAGCTGGAGAATATAATAGTTTAGAATTAATGGACACAGTTAAGTTAAGGTATTGAAGCAACTCCTGA
Source organism: Bison bison bison (assembly GCF_000754665.1). Taxonomy (NCBI): domain Eukaryota; kingdom Metazoa; phylum Chordata; class Mammalia; order Artiodactyla; family Bovidae; genus Bison; species Bison bison. Next base: position 52,292 of record NW_011478010.1, on the reverse strand, counting down.
TAAGCAAACTATCGCTTAATAACTGAACTACTTTGACCAGATGAGAAGAAAATTGATTCTAATAAATCAGCCTGTAGGAATCTCTTGAAGTGAAAAATGTAGTTATTTATTAGTTTACAGTCTTATCTTTCCGGCACAAAGTTTTCCTGATATCAACAACTAACTCATGTTACCAAAGATGGGCTGTTCTCTCTAAATTGTGTTGACACAGGGGATTCATCTTATGGGGGATTTGTTCTGGCTGGTGATCCACCAGGCTCAAAGTGGAGGAGGGGGGCTCCAGAGAGCCTCTTTTATTCTACTGGCACCCATTTGTAACACTGATTACATAATCAATAGCTACTAAAATTCTGATATCTATCAAAAGGAATTTAGATAATTTTTATTTATTTATTTTTAAATGTTTATTGGAGTATAGTTGCTTTACAATAGTGTGTTAGTTTCTGCTGTACAGCAAAGCGAATCAGTCATACATATACATATAGCTCCTCTCCTTTATATTTCCTTCCCATTTAGGTCACTAAAGAGCATCAAGTAGAGTTCCCTGTACTCTAAGTAGGTTCTCACTAACTATCTATTTTATATACAATAGTATATAATCTCTGGAGAAGGCAATGGCAACCCATTCCAGTACTCTTGCCTGGAAAATCCCATGGATGGAGGAGCCTGGTAGGCTGCAGTCCATGGGGTTGCTAAGAGTTGGACACGACTGAGTGACTTCACTTTCACTTTCATGCATTGGAGAAGGAAATGGCAACCCACTCCAGTGTTCTTGCTTGGAGAATCCCAGGGACAGGGGAGCCTGGTGGGCTGCTGTCTATGGAGTCGCACAGAGTCGGACACAACTGAAGCGACTTAACAGCAGCAGCAGTAGCAGCAGTATATAATCTCAATCTTTCAATTTTTCCCACCCCTGTCTTTCCCCCTTGGTATCCATACATACGTCCTCTCCATCTGAGTCTCTATTTATGCTTGGTAAATAATATGGTCTATACCATTTTTTTTCAGATTCCACAAATATGGATTAATACACAATATTTATTTTTCACTTTCTGACTTACCTCCTGTATTATTACAGGATTACAATCCTGTATTATTATTTCTAGGTCCATCTGTGTCTCTACAAATGACCTAATTGCATTCAAAAGAGACTTAAATAATTTTTAATTATATGTGAAAAATAGGCACAAGGTCTTTTTGTTTAACTATTTATTTTTGTTAACAAGTAATCCACATAATTGTATTTGTGATTTTTTTCAGTATTTGGTTGTGATATTAGAATTTCTATGTGGTGTTTGCAATCATGAATTCTTTAGAATTACATCATATTAGCAAAATTGTGTCAGGTGTTAAGGGTGTTAATTGAGAAACTGACAACAGACTAAATTATATACACGAATTACTGTTATTTCTATTTATTCATATTAAATAGCTACTTATAATAACATTTTATATGTCATCATGATATTTGGTCAATACTTTACATTCAAATATGTCATGAAATAAATATGCCACCAAATTTGATATTATTTAACTGCTTAATCCCCAAAACTGTATAAAGTTACAAGAGTTTTATTAAATTACAGTTGCATCTTTGTCTTTTATTTTGAAAATTTTAATTTTCTTGTAAATCTTATTTTGCCTAACAACTATAACTAATAAAATGAATGCTAGAGAATAACTACCATCATGGTTTTCTTTCATCAAAATAAACAGTAAGAAAAATAAAGCCTCAAAATTAATTATTTCTGGTGGCAAAACTGTGGGTTAATTATGACAGTTTTAACTAATTCATTAAAATGTACTCATTCATCTCGTACCTGATATCAAAGTGTTTTCAGTTGGATTCCTTCATGAAAATATGACTTTTTAAGTCAGACTTTACAACTAAGGAGAGTCTGTGTATGATTATTCCTGGATCTCATTATGGCACATAAAGCTTGGACCAAAATTGTTTCACTAAAATTACAGTGATTTTTAGGTATCTTTTTATGTTAACATCTTTATATCATGTCTCATTTAAAACCACCAAAATACTGTACCATTTCACACCAGTCAGAATGGCTGCGATCCAAAAGTCTACTAGCAATAAATGCTGGAGAGGGTGTGGAGAAAAGGGAACCCTCTTACACTGTTGGTGGGAATGTAAACTAGTACAGCCACTATGGAAAACAGTGTGGAGATTCCTTAAAAAACTGGAAATAGAACTGCCTTATGATCCA
>NW_011478010.1:49247-49496 GCF_000754665.1 Bison bison bison | reverse complement strand
AAGAAAAACACCAATACAGTATACTAACACATATATATGGAATTTAGAAAGATGGTAACAATAACCCTGTGTACGAGACAGCAAAAGAGACACTGATGTATAGATCAGTCTTATGGACTCTGTGGGAGAGGGAGAGGGTGGGGAGATTTGAGAGAATGGCATTTAAACATGTATAATATCATGTATGAAACGAGTCGCCAGTCCAGGTTCGATGAACGATAAGGGATGCTTGGGGCTGGTGCACTGGGA
>NW_011478010.1:45847-48440 GCF_000754665.1 Bison bison bison | reverse complement strand
TTAATATGCTGTACTCAATATGCCAGAAAATTTGGAAAACTCAGCAGTGGCCACAGGACTGGAAAAGGTCAGTTTTCATTCAAATCCCAAAGAAAGGCAATGCCAAAGAATGCTCAAACTACCACACAATTGCACTCATCTCACATGCTAGTAAAGTAATGTTTAAAATTCTCCAAGCCAGGCTTCAGCAATATGTGAACCGTGAACTTCCAGATGTTCAAGCTGGTTTTAGAAAAAGCAGAAGAATCAGAGATCAAATTGCCAACATCCGCTGGGTCATCGAAAAAGCAAGAGAGTTCCAGAGAAACATCGATTTCTGCTTTATTGACTATGCCAAAGTCTTTGACTGTGTGGATCACATAACTGTGGAAAATTCTTAAAGAGATGGGAGTACCAGGCCAGCTGATCTGCCTCCTGAGAAATCTGTATGCAGGTGAAGAAGCAACAGTTAGAACTGGACATGAAACAACAAGCTGGTTCCAAATAGGAAAAGGAGTAAGTCAAAGTTGTATATTGTCACCCTGCTTATTTAACTTATATGCAGAGCACATCATGATGTACATGATGCAGAGTACATCCACAAGCTGGAATCAAGATTGCCGAAAGAAATATCAATAATCTCAGATATGCAGATGACACCACCCTTATGGCAGAAAGTGAAGAAGAACTAAAGAGCCTCTTGATGAAAGTGAAAGAGGAGAGTGAAAAAGTTGGCTTAAAGCTCAACATTCAGAAAACTAGGATCATGGCATCTGATCCCATCTGCTGCTGCTGCTGCTAAAGTCACTTCAGTCATGTCTGACTCTGTGAGACCCCATAGACGGCAGCCCACCAGGCCCCCCCGTCCCTGGGATTCTCCAGGCAAGAGTGCTGGAGTGGGGTGCTATTGTCTTCTCTGTCCGATCCCATAACTCCATGGCAAATAGATGGGAAACAGTGGAAACAATGTCTGACTTTATATTTCTGGGTTTTAAAATCACTGAAGATGGTGAATGCAGGCATGAAATTAAAAGACGCTTACTCCTTGGAAGGAAAGTTACCGCCAACATAGACAGCATATTTAAAAGCAGAGATATTACTTTGCCAACAAAGGTCCATCTAGTCAAGACTATGGTTTTTCCAGTAGTCATGTATGGATGTGAGAGTTGGACTGTAAAGAAAGCAGAGCACCGGAGAATTGATGCTTTTGAACTGTGGTGTTGAAGAAGACTCTTGAGAGTCCCTTGGACTGCAAGGAAATCCAACCGGCCCATCCTAAAGGAGATCAGTCCTGGGTGTTCATTGGAAGGACTGATGTTGAAGCTGAAACTCCAATACTTTGGCCACCTGAAGGGAAGAGCTGACTCACTGAAAAACACCCTGATGCTGGGAAAGATTAAGGGCAGGAGAAAAAAGGGATGATATAGGATGAGATGATTGGATGGCATCACCGACTCAGTGGACATGGGTTTGGGTGGACTCTGGGAGTTGGTGATGGACAGGAAGGCCTGGCTTGCTGCGGTTCATGGGGTTGCAAAGAGTCAGACATGCCTGAGCGACTGAATTGAACTGAAGTGAACTAGGTTGGTCATAACTTTTCTTTAAGAAGCAAGTGTCTTTTAATTTCATGGCTTCAGTCACCATCTGAAGTGTTTTTGGAGCCCAAGAAAATAAACTCATTGACTTGTTCCATTGTATCCCCATCTATTTGCCATGAAGTGATGGGACCACATGCCATGATCTTCATTTTCTGAATGTTGAGCTTTAAGCCAACTTTTTCACCCTTCTCTTTCACTTTTATCAAGAGGCTCTTCAGTTCTTCTTCACTTTCTGCCATAAGGATAGTGTCCTCTGCATATCTGACATTTCTCCCAGCAATCTTGAGTCCAGCTTGTGCTTCATCCAGTACACCATTTCGCATGATATACACTGCATATAAGTTAAATAAGCAGGGAGACCGTATACAGCCTTGATGTACATCTTTCCTGATTTGGAACCAGTCTGTTGTTCCATGTCCAGTTCTAGCTCTTTCGTCTTGACCTGAATACAAATTTCACAGGAGGCAGATAAGGTGGTCTGGTATTCCCATCTCATTAAGTATTTTCCACAGTTTGTTGTGATCCACACAGTCAAATGCTTTGGCGTAGTCAATAAAGCAGAAGCAGATGTTTTTCTGGAACTATCTTGCTTTTCCTATGATCCAACAGATGTTGATAATTTGACCTCTGGTTTCTCTGACTTTTCTAATCTAGCTTGAACATCTGGAAGTTCACAGTTCACATACTGTTGAAGCCTGGCTTGGAGAACTTTGAGCATTACTTCACTAGGGTGTGAGATGGGTGCAATTGTGCAGCAATTAAAACATTTTTTGACACTGTCTTTCTTTGAGGTTGTAATGAAGACTGACCTTTTTCCACTCCTGTTACCACTGCTGAGTTTTCCAAATTTTCTTGCATATTGAAAGCAGCACTTTCACACCATCTTTTAGGATTTAAAATAGCTCAGCTGGAATTCCATCACCTTCACTAGCTTTGTTTGTAGTGATGCTTTCTAAGGCCCATTTGACTTTGCATTCCTGGATGTCTGGCTCTAGATGAGTAATCACACCATCTTG
>NW_011478010.1:44240-45747 GCF_000754665.1 Bison bison bison | reverse complement strand
TCTGGGTCATAAGGATCTTTTTTGTATTGTTCTTCTGTGTATTCTTGTCACCTGTTCTTAATATCTTCTGCTTCCATTAGGTCCATACCATTTCTACCCTTTATGTGCCCATCTTTGTATGAGATATTTCCTTGGTATTTCTAATTTTCTTGAAGATATCTTTAGTTTTCCCATTCTATTGATTTTCTGTATTTCTTGGCACTGATCATTGAGGAAGGCTTTCTTATCTCTCTTTGCTATACTTTGGAAATCTGCCTGCAGGTGGGTATATATTTCTTTTTCTCCTCTGCCTTTAGCTTCTCTTCTTTCACAGCTATTATAAGGCCTTCTCAGACAACTATTTTGCCTTTTTGCATTTCTTTTTCTTGGGGAGAGCTTGATCACTCCCTCTGTACAATGTCACAAACCTCCATTAATAGTTCTTCAGCACTCTATCAGATCTAATGCCTTGAATCTATTTGTCACTTCCACTGTATAATTGTAAGGGATTAGATTTAGGTCATACCTGAATGGTCTAGTGGTTTTCCCTACTTTCTCCAATTTAAGGCTGAATTTGGCAATAAGAGTATCATGATCTGAGCCACAGTCAGCTCCCAGTCTTGTTTTTTCCAACTGTATAGAGTTTGCCCATCTTTAGCTGCACATATTTTAATGAATCTGATTTCAGTATTGACCATCTGGTGATATCCATATGTAGAGTATTTAAATATCCCTTGTTTTATTTAAATATACTTTTATTCAATTAATACATTTTATTTTCTTAGTTTTGGTAGATAAAATGTCTATGATTCACTAAATTCTCCATTACATTGACCAGTAAACAGACTTAAATTGATGCATGTCATTTCCTATAAATAAACGAAGTCTGAGTTTGAAAAGTCTGACAACAGCTAAATATGCTCCTATCAAGTTGAGATGAAGAGAAACAGTTGGTTTTATAAATATTCCAAGTTTATTGAAACAAATATGAGTCTGTGTGTTATCTGATGACTTCTCCTGTCATCACTACATATCCCCTATCAGTTCAGTCGCTCAGCCGTGTCTGACTCTTTGCGACCCCATGAACCGCAGCAAGCCAGGCCCTCCTGTCCATCATCAACTTCCGGAGATAACACAAACTCATGCCCACTGAGGCAATGATGCCATCCAACCATCTCATCCTCTGTCGTCCCCTTCTCCTCCTGCTTTCAATATTTCCCAGCATCAGGGTCTTTTCAAATGAGTCAGATCTTTGCATCCAGTGGCCAAAATATTGGAGTTTCAGTTTCAACATCAGTCCTTCTATGAAGACCCAGGACTGATCTCCTTTAGGATGGACTGGTTGAATTTCCATGCAGTCCAAGGGATTTTCAAGAGTCTTCTCCATTACCACAGTTCAAAAGCATCAATTCTTTGGTGCTCAGCTTTCTTTATAGTCCAACTCTCACATCCATACAAACCACTGGAAAAACCATAGCCTTGACTAGATAGACCTTTGTTGGCAAAGTAATGTCTCTGCTTTTTAATA
>NW_011478010.1:28152-43581 GCF_000754665.1 Bison bison bison | reverse complement strand
TCTTTGGCATTGCCTTTCTTTAGGATTGGAATGAAAATTGACCTTTTCCAGTCCTGTGGCCACTGCTGAGTTTTCCAAATTTGCTGGCATATTGAGTGCAGCACTTTCACAGCATCATCTTTCAGGATTTGAAGTAGCTCAACTGGAATTCCATCATCTCCACTAGCTTTGTTTGTAGTGATGCTTTCTAAGGCCCACCATACTTCACATTCCAGGATGTCTGGCTCTACGGGAGTGATCACACCATCGTGATTTTCTCGGTCATGAAGCTCTTTTCTGTACAGTTCTTCTGTGTATTCTCTTCTTAATATGTTCTGCTTCTGTTAGGTCCATATTATTTCTGTCCTTTATTGAGCCCATCTTTGCATAAATTGTTCAAAGATAATGGAGAGGAAAAAAACAAATGTAAAAATTTGGAAGCTGGAAAACAAATAAACAAGTGCTCTTTAGTTTGAAAACAGAATGAACAGATGTGGAAATTTTGGAAACTAAATACAGAAGTGGGAAAATTAAAGAGTGACATTAAGCACAGAATCCACAGAAGCTTCAGGAAAAGGCCACACCAAATAACTGGAGTGTGAGTGAAAACTAACATCCAGTGTTTAGAGCTGATACATTTTTTACCAAGCCATCTATTTACTGACATATCCAGCAGTCCTTAAATGAAATCAGACTAATTTTTAACCTTAATATATCAGGTTACCCTGCACAGCCCATTGAACCCACTGAGGTGTACACAGACCTCCAGATGACAAGAAACTTCAAATCTTTATGTGTTCTCAAAGAAATTCATATATTTTATTTCTCAATTTTTATTACAATTATTCTCTAAATTAACACATCTCTATCTTTAACAACATCAAAAGTAAGAGAGTTATTTTAAATTATAGTATAAAATTTATTCTCAATAAACTTGTCAAGTAGATGTTTTAATACTAAGAAAAAATTGAAATATAAGTGATTTTTTAAGACATTCTAACAATTTTAGACATTCTAATAATCTAAACAACTAAGATTTTAAAGGCTTAGTTTAAGAAAATAATCACTTTTAAAATGTTTGTTTATTCATTCATTAATTGACAGGTATAGTATAGATACATGGTGTAAAATATCAGTAACTTTCTAGAATTAAAATCTAGTTGTTTTGATTAGTAAAGGTAAAGAGAATTTAGCTCTTATTTAATGACATGAGTTCCAAATTATTTCTCAGAAATCAAAAGAGAGTCAACACTCAAAATGTGTAACCTGAAAAAACAAACACTTGCCAAAGATATCATCGTTCAGCTCAGTCGCTCAGTCATGTCCAATGCTTTGTGACCCCATGAACTGCGGCATGCCAGGGTTCCCTGTAAACCAACTCCCGGAGCTTGCTCAGATTCATGTCCATTGAGTTGGTGATGTCATCCAACCATCTCATCCTCTGTCGTCCCCTTCTCCTCTTGCCTTAAATCTTTTCCAGCATTGGGGTCTTTTCCAATGAATTGGTTCTTCGCATCAGGTGGCAAAGTATTGGAGTTTTGGCTTTAGCATCAGTACTTCCAATGAATATTCAGGACTGATTTCCTTTTGGAAACCTGGTTTGATGTCATTTCAGTTCAAGGGACTCTCAAGAGTATTCTCCAACACCACAGTTCAAAAATATCCATTCTTCAGCTCTCAACTTTCTTTATCATATTATGTCCCCAAAGATGTCATATTTTGCTCCAAATTTGCACCACTAAGTACTAAATCCCCATTCAAGTCCTCTGAATTCAGATTCAATATTCCTACTATGAGAATTATTGTTCTTGATCAGATTATTTTTCAGTAATATAAATGTGTTTTTGCTAGCTTACCAGAAACTTCAACAGTCACAAGAATATAAAGAAAATAAGGCTTAGTATTTCAAAATGTAACTACAGAAAACAAAGTGTATTGCACGTGCTTGTTCCTCAACTTCTGTTAATGCCCCCAGCCTGTTCCTCTTCTCTGTCAGTAGTCTTCCTTCCTAATCCTGACTCCCTGGCTACCACCTCCATGCTGAGAATGTCACTATCTTGTCTTATAAGCCTTCCCCCTTGGACTCTCACAGTGAAAAATACACTATTTATTCCTTTTTCCCCCCACACTTTATTCCAAAATAACTTGAAGTGGCTTTTAAAAATGGTACATAGTTCCAGTAAATGAGTAAATATGCCAAATGTATGTGGTTTATGCCTTGACTTATAATAATGATAAATTTTCATATCAGTGGAAGACACACTGAAGTGTTAATGGCCACTGGGCCTTCTTAGAGTTTTCTAAATGTAGCTATTCTCAAAATAAGTCCTCTAACCTTTTATATCTGCAGGAAAATTTTCATGTTCAAGAACCACTCCCATCAGTGGACACATTAAAGACTGCTCTGTATTTGCATATGTGTGTGTACTCCTATGTGTACACATGTAAGTGTGTACAAAATCATATTATCTGTACATTTTATGTGTGTGTATGTGCATGCCAATTTGCTTCAGTCGTATCTGACTCTATGAGACGTATGAACTATAGCCTGCTGGTTACCTCTGTCCATATGATTCTCCAAGCAAGAGTACTGCAGTGAGTTGCCATACCCTCCTCCAGGGTATCTTCTCCACTCGGATCAAACTTAGGTCTCTTATATCTCCAACACTGGAAGGCAGGTCTTCATCACTAGTGCCACCTGGGAAGCATAGTCTCCCTTTAATTTTATTATCTGGGTCCCACAATTATGAGACACGTGGTTCTGTTTTAACTTTCAATTCTTCCCTGTGGTTGGTAGCAGAAACCTAACAATGTAGAAAAAGCAGGTGACAAATTGAAAATTACATTTCATTAAAAACTGAATGCTAGGAACAAGGTGAGATATGGATAATCACTATTAGCTCTTCTATTTCTCCCTTGTCTATCCATAAAGTCTGAGCATTGAAAAGAATTAAAGCTGATAATTGCTGCAACAGCTTGAAGAGGATAATTAGACTATAGGCATTATTAAAGTAATATGATAGATAGTAAAATAAAGTACATAAAAATAATATTAGGTGAGTAAATATAAAGTGTTTATGATTCTACTTAATTGCATATGAGTAAATAATTAACTATTCACTTTTTCAGTAAAGAGGAAATATTTTAATTTCAAAATGTTGCTGCAAATAAGCAACACTATATCTGGAAAATTAGAAAAGGATACTTCAAGTTTTATAGGTATAACATAAAATACTGTAGGACAGGAAAACCTTTTCCTTTTTCCCTTCTCAGTTGTTTGGTTGGTCTAATAATGAAATTAACAGATTAACAGGAGAAAAATAAATTTAATTTGACATTACAGGAGTTCATAAAAAAATATGAGACTGCAGAAACCCCAAGGTAGGCACATTTTGTACATTTCAGACAAAGAAACAATAAGTTTAGTAGGATTTAACAAAACAAGAAAGTTTGGTATTGGGGTAATATATTAAAGATGTAACAAGGCTTGTTTCTACAACCTTCTCTACCCTGAATTCCCTTTCTGGTGACAAGAGGTCTCTTCAGTTTCTGATACATGGAGGACACCCTTCACATGGGAGAATTATTTTCTGCTTTCAGGTGGACCAACGAGGGTCAGAGTGTCCTTCCTGCACTTTCTGTTTCTTAAGTATGTTTAATTCAAAATAATCAACATGGGAAAGTAGTGTATTTTGGGGCAACCTGCTCTCAACCCCATCATTATCAAGACAGAGTTGTTGGTTACATTGCATAGAGGCTAGTACTCTAGTAGAATTTGTATCTTTATTGTACTGGAAAGTAACAAACTTTACACATCATACCTCTATTGGTAAAGAGTCCTCCTGCAATTCAGGAGACCCTGATTCCTGGGTCAGGAAGATACCCTAGAGAAGGGATAGGCCACCTGGTCCAGTATTCTTGGGCTTCTATTGTGGCTCAGCTGGTAAAGAATCCACCTTCAATGTGGGAAACCTGGGTTCAATCCCTGGATTGGGAAGATGCTCTAGAGAAGGGAAAGGCTACCCATTCCAATATTCTGGCCTAGAGAATTCCATGGACTGTATAGTCCATGGAGTTGCAAAGACTTGGACACAACTGAGGAATGTTCACTTTCAATTTTCAGCTAACATATCAGCAATCAGTTTTCAGATATCGCTAAATTTGTTTTATACCCAACTATTATGGTGCAAATCAGATAACTTCTAATGAATATACAATTCGTTAGACATGCTTACTTGAATTTATCCATGCTTGGTGGCCTAGAGTCCATTATTATGATAAATATGGACAGATAAAATTACTCAGTCAGAATAGTTTTTTTTTTCCATTGTATTATTATCAGTCTTATGAATGTACAGTTTAAATTACCAGAATCAAAAGAAAAAATAAAATAAAAGACATGAGCTTTGAAACAATGAGTCCATCTTAAATTTGCATGAGTACCTTTCTAGGGCTCTCAGAGCCCAGGAGCAACAGAAGAGCCCTTAGTCAGTCATTTTGTTTACCCAGTGAACTTATCAGTCAAAGGAATGAATAGTTCAGGAAGGTAAAAAAGGTCACCCAGTGCTGCCACATTCTCATTGCTCTGTGGAATGTACTTTTCTCATAAGCCACATTTGTTTTATGAGGTGGGTAAATTTCCAGCTCACCAGGAAGACCCTGAAAGCCTATAATTTTTCTTAATAACCAACAGAAGGAGGAGGAGGAAACATTATAAAATGGCAGCTTAATTTCAGAGTACCTTTAGTAATCAAATATTTATAGTAAACTAGCTAAGAGCTTAATGATTATGTGTGTGTGTGTGTGTATTAAAAGGCAATTCCTCAAAAACTAGATTATAAGCACTTTGCAGGCCACTGGAAAGTGGGGCACGGTTTGTACATTTAGTGATACACCTCATTACACAGCTCTCTTACATTATGTAAGAATTCAATATTAGGATCCACAGTGGACATTTTTTTTTCCTAATGAGTATTTTGTAAAAGAATTCTAAAGATTATATTTAAAAAAAAAAAAATTTATAACAGTCTGTTCACACAGAATAAAATAGCTGTTAAATAGCATGAATTTGAAAAAAGATGCCCATTACTAAGATTAAACTTGTAGTTAAATTATCCTTCTAAGCCTCAATTTCTTAGATAGAAATATAGGGTTCATAAGAACTAGTCCTTACATACCTTCCATATTGAAGTGAGAATCAAATTAGATAATGCATGTAGAGAGGAAAAGACAATGAGGTATGAATTGGCAATATGAACAAAATTTACAAAATAATAATTATTTAATAATTTAATTTTGCTAATAGAATTTATTCTTATAGTTTTAAAATGAGCTGTTCTTAGAATAACTGGGCCAGAGGACATGTTTGGACCTCACAGCAGCTCCATCACACATGACCTTGAAATCTTTCAGGTTCTACCTAGATCCGCTTAATGTAGCCACACCATGTGCTTCAGACCTTCTAAATATCTGCCACAGAAAAATGTAGAGCATATTCATGTAATAACTATCTAAAAAATAAAGCTTTTAAAGTTTTCTTTGTTTCTTTGTAGGAGGTTCCTTGCCCAAATACAGACTGGAATATATACTTTATTTAGCACTCCCACATATGTGATAACAGAATAATCCTGTTATTGTGATTGTATTGATGAAGAAAACTAAGAGGATCAAGTAGGTTAAAATATTTATCCAATATCCCATGATTTTAGGTGATAAAGTATATAATTACACCCAGGGGTCTTAACTAAAATTTTATCCATTGTAATTACAAATTCATTTAATTTTATAGGTAATCATTATATTACCCATTAAAAAAAAAAGAAAGAAAGAAAGAAAATGTCCTTTTCATCATAGGGGTCCAGAATGAAAAAGTAGGAAGTCAAAAGATAACCTGGAATAACAGGCAAGTTTAGCCTTGGAGTACAAAATGAGCAGGGCAAAGCCTAAAAGAATTTTGCTAAGAGAACATACTGGTCATAGCAAACACCCTCTACCAAAATCTAAGAGATGACTCTACACATGGACATCAACAGATGGTCAGTACTGAAATTGACTAATTATATTATTTGTAGCTGAAGCTGGAGAAGCTCTATACAGTCAGCAAAATCAAAACTGGTAGGTGACTGTGGTTCAGATCATGAACTCCTTATTGCAAAATTAGACTTAAGTTGAAGAAAGTAAGGAAAACCATTCAGGTATGACCTAAATAAAATTCCTTACAATTATACAGTAGATGTGACAATAGATTCAAGGGATTAAATTGATAGAGTGCCTGAAGAACTATGAACAGAAGTTTATAACACTGTATATGAGGCAATGATCAAAACCATGCACAAGAAAAAGAAATATAAAAAGGCAAAATGATTATCTGAGGAGGCCTTACAAATAGCTGAGAAAAGAACAGAAGCTAAAGACAAAGGAGAAAAGGAAAGATATATATATGTATATATATATATATATATGAATTCAGAGTTACAAAGAATAACAAGGAGAGAAAAGAAAACCTTCCTTAGTGAACAATACAAAGACATAGAGAAAAACAAAAGAATGTGAAAGACTAGAGATCTCTTCAACAAAATTAGAGATACCAAGGGAACATTTTATGAAAAATGGGCCCAATAAAAAACAGAAATTGTATGGACCTAACAGAAGCAGAAGACATTAAGCAGTGGCAAGAATACATCAGTTGAGTTCAGTTCAGTCAGTCAGTCGTGTCCAACTCTTTGCGACCCCATGAATCGCAGCACGCAAGGCCTCCCTGTCCATCACCAACTCCCAGAGTTCATTCAAACTCACATCCATAGAGTTGATGATGCCATCCAGCCATCTCATCGTCTGTCGTTCCCTTCTCCTCCTGCCCCCAATCCCTCCCAGCATCAGAGACTTTCCATTGAGTCAACTCTTGGCATGAGGTGGCCAAAGTACTGGAGTTTCAGCTTTAGCATCATTCCTTCCAAAGAACACCCAGGACTGATCTCCTTTAGAATGGACTGGTTGGATCTCCTTGCAGTCCAAGGGACTCTCAAGAGTCTTCTCCAAAGCCACAGTTCAAAAGCATCAATTCTTCAGTGCTCAGCTTTCTTCACAGTCCAACTCTCACATCCATACATGACTACTGGAAAAACCATAGCCTTGACTAGACAGACCATTGTTGACAAAGTAATGTCTCTGCTTTTGAATATGCTATCTAGGTTGGTCATAACTTTCCTTCCAAAGAGCAAGAATACATCAAATTCTCCAAAAAAGATCTTATTGACAGAGATGACCACAAAGGTGTGATCACTCACTGAGAGCCAGACATCCTGGAATGTGAAGTCAAATGGGCCTTAGGAAGTATCACTACAAATAAAGCTAGTGGAGGTGATGAAATTCCAGTTGAGCTCTTTCAAATACTAAAAGATGATTCTGTTAAAGTGCTGTACTCAATATGCCAATAAATTTGGAAAACTCAACAGTAGCCACAGGATTGGAAAAGAACAGTTTCATTCCAATCCTAAAGAAAAGCAGTGCCAACGAATTCTCAAACTACCCTACAATTGCACTCATGTCACAAGCTAGCTATTTAATGCTCAAAACTCCCAGAGTGAGGTTTCAACAGTATGTAAACCAAGATCTTCCATTTTTTTAAGCTGGATTTAGAAAAGGCAGAGGAATCAGAGATAAAATTGCCAACATTTGGTGGATCATAGAAAAAACAAGGAGAAGGCAATGGCGACCCACTCCCATATTCTTGCCTGGAAAATCCCATGGACGGAGGAGCCTGGTAGGCTGCAGTCTATGGGGTCGTGAAGAGCCGGACAGGACTGAGCGACTTCACTTTCACTTTTCACTTTCATGCATTGGAGAAGGAAATGGCAACACACTCCAGTGTTCTTGCCTGGGGAATCCCAGGGACGGGGAAGCCTGGTGGGCTGCCATCTATGGGGTCGCACAAAGTCGGACATGACTGAAGTGATGCAGCAGCAGCAGTAGAAAAAGCAAGAGAATTCCAGAAAAGCATTTCAGATGGTTATGCAGCCATGAAATTAAAAGACACTAGTTCCTCGGAAGAAAAGCTATTAGTTACATAGACAGCCTATTAAAAAGCAGAGAACTTATTTGCCAACAAAAGTCTTTCTATTCAAACTTACGGTTTATCTAGTAGTCATTTATGTATGTGACATTTGGACCATAAATAAAGTTGAATGGAGAAGAATTGATGCTTTTGAACTGCAGTGTTGGAGAAGACTCTTGAGTCCCTTGGACTGCAAGGAGATAAAACCAATCATCCCAAAGGAAATCAAGCCTTAATATTAATTGGAAGAACTGATGCTGAATCTGAAGCTCCAAACTTTGGCCACCTGTTGCAAAGAGCTGACTCATTAGAAAAATACCCTGATGCTGGGAAATATTTAAGGCAGAGAAGAAGGGGATGACAGAGGGCAATAGGTTGGATGGAATCACTGACTCAATGACCATGAATTTGAACAAACTCCAGAAGATGGAGAAGGACAAGGAGGCCTGGTGTCCTGCTGTCCAAGTTGTCACAAGGAATCAGACACGACTGAGCAACTGAACAACAACAACAGCAGTACATTAAATTAAATATTTTGTAGTTGTTTTAGGATTTTGTACAATCAACAGTTTCATATGTTGATAGATAATTTGGATGGTAAGTAAAAAAAAATTCAGATATTAGAAATGGAAATTCATATGACCCAATTTATTTAATAAAGCTAAATTAGACTTTCATACAAAAGTTAAAAAGTAGTCAGTTCAGTTCAGTTCAGTTGCTCCATAGTGTCTGACTCCTTGTGACCCCATGGACTGCAGCATGCCAGGCTATCTTGTCCATCACCAACTCCTGGAGTTTGCCCAGACTCATGTCCATCGTGTTGGTGATGCCATCAAACCATCTCATGCTCTGTTTTCACCTTCTCCTCCTGCCTTCAATCTTCCCAGCATCAGGGTATTTTCCAGTGAGTCAGATATTCTCATCAGGTGGCCAAAGTATTGGAGTTTCAGCTTCAACATCAGTCCTTCCAATGAATATTCAAGATTTATTTCCTTTAGGATGGACTGGTTTGATGTCCTTGCAGCCCAAGGGACTCTCAAGAGTCTTTATTAGGGATTGGAATAAAAACTGACATTTTCCAGTCCTGTGGCCACTTCTGAGTTTTCTAAATTTGCTGGTATATTGAGTGAAGCCTTTTCACAGCATCATCTTTTAGGATTTGTAATAGCTCAATTGGAATTCCATCACCTCCACTAGCTTTGTTCATAGTGATGTTTCCTAAGACTTTACTTCACATTCCAGGATGTCTGGCTCTAGGTGAGTGATCACACTATCATGTTTATCTGGGTCATGAAGATTTTTTTGGACAGTTCTTCTGTGTATTCTTGCCACCTCTTTTTAATGTCTCCTGCCTCTGTTAGGTCCATATCATTTTTGTCCTTTATTGAGCCCATCTTTGCATGAAGTGTTCTCTTTGTATCTCTAATTTTCTTGAAGAGATCTCTCGTCTTTCCCACTCTTTTTTCCCCTCCATTTCTTTGCATTGATCACTGAGGAAGGCTTTTTTATCTCTCCTTGATATTCTTTGGAACTCTGCATTCAAATGGGTATATCTTTCATTTTTTTCTTTGCTTTTTATTTCTCTTCCTTTCACAGATATTTGTAAGACCTCCTCAGACAACCATTTTGCTTTTCTGCATTTCTTTTCTATGGGTGTGGTCTTGATCCCTATCTCCTGTACAATGCCACCAACCTCCATCCATAGTTCATCAGGCACTCTGTCTATAAGATCTAGTCCCTTAAATCTATTTCTCACTTCCACTGTATAATCATAAGGGATTTGATTTAGGTCATACCTGAATGGTCTAGTGGTCTTCCCTACTTCCTTCAATTTAAGTCTGAATTTGGCAATAAGAAGTTCATGATCTGAGCCGCAGTTTTGCTGACTGTATAGAGCTTCTCCATCTTTGGCTGCAAAGAATATAATCAATCTTGTTCAGATATTGACCATCTGGTGATGTCTATGTGTAGAGTCTGTTCTCGTGCTGTTGGAAAAGTGTGTTTGCTATGACTAGTGTGTTCTCTTGGAAAAACTCTATTAGCCTTTGCCCTGCTTCATTCTGTACTCCAAATTTGCCTGTGTCTCCAGATGTTTCTTGACTTCCTACTTTTGCATTCCAGTCCCTTATAATGAAAAGGACATCTTTTTTGGGTGTTATTTCTAAAAGGTCTTGTATCTTCGTAGCACCATTGATCTTCAGCTTTTTCAGCATTACTGGTTGGGGCATAGCCTTGGATTACTGTGATATTGAATGTTTTGCCTTGGAAATGAGCAGAGATCATTCCGTTGTTTTTGAGATTGCATCCAAGTACTGCATTTTGGACTCTTTTGTTGACTATGATGGCTACTCCATTGCTTCTAAGGGATTCTTACCCACAGTAGTAGATATAATGGTCATCTGAGTTAAATTCACCCATTCCAGTCCATGTTAGTTCATTGATTCCTAAAATGTTGATGTTTAATCTTGCCATCTCTTATTTGAACACTTCCAATTTGCCTTGATTCATGGACCTAACCTTTCAGATTCCTATCCAATATTGCTCTTTATAGCACTGGACCTTCCTTCCATCACGAGTCATATCCACAACTGTGTGTTCATATTTTATTTTATTTTATTTTTCCTTTGGCTCTGTCCCTTCATTCTTTCTGGAGTTGTTTCTCCACTGATCTCCAGTAGCATGTTGGGCACCTACAGACCTGGGGAGTTCATTTTTCAGTGCCTTATATTTTCACCTTTTCATACTGTTTATGGGGCTCTCAAGGGCAAGAATACTGAAGTGGTTTGTCATTCCCTTGTCCAGTGGATCTCATTTTGTCAGAAGTCTCCACCATGACTCATCCGTCTTAGTTGGCCCTACATGGCATGGCTCATAGTTTCATTGAGTTATACATGGCTGTGGTCCATGTGATTAAATTGGTTAGTTTTCTGTGTTTGTGGGTTTTGGTCTGTCTGCTTTCTGATGGAGAAGGATAAGAGACTTATGGAAGCTTTTGATGGGAGAGACTGACTGTGGGGGAAACTGGGTCTTGTTCTGATGGTTGGAGCCATGCTCAGTAAATCTTTAATCCAATTTTCTGTTGGTAGGTGGAGTAGGCCCTACTAATAGTAACCAAAGTCTCTGAACTTCCTGTCTTACTTGGCTGTTACAGTCCTGGCAATTTTTCCCTCTTGTTTCTTCTCATATCTAGAATTACACTGTCACAATCATTGCTCTTATAGAACTATATGTTTGATTAATTGTTTCAAGTCACCTAATCATCATTAGTTTTATCAGAGTCTTAGTCACAAATCTGTTAATATAAGAAACAATAACCTTATAAAAGAAGCAAAAACAAATAATATAGCTAGTAATGTTATTAGGTCATAAGTAAGTACTTAAGTTAACTTCCATTATGTTCAGCCAGCATCTCCCCAGGTCATCTGATCAGTCAGTTCTGCACCAGTGATGGTGGTGGTTTAGTTGCTAAGTCATGTCCAACTCTTACGACCCCATGGATTGTAGCCCACCATGCTCCTCTGTCCATGGGATTTTCCAGGCAAGAATACTGGAGTGGATTGCCATTTCCTTCTCCAGGGAATCTTCCCGACACAGGAATCAAACCTGGGTCTCCTGCATTGCAGATAGATTCTTTACCGACTGAGCTATGAGGAAATGACATATTGGCATTGCACATAAAGTTCACCAAAGACATCTGTACATACAAGGTAAGTGGTGGCATTGTGACCCCTTACAAGACTGAGAAAGAAACATTTTCTTCTAAGGAGTTACCCAACTTATGCTGGAAGAAGAAAAACAAGAATCTTTGTGGTTGAATGGGTATTTCTGTCCTTAGTGAGGGCTGATTGATTAACACAAAATGCAGATGCACAGTACACACTGAAGGGGATGAGGAGGCCCAAAAGAGCAGAGAAATAATTTTATGTTTAACGTTTTCTTGCCTTGTCTTAAAATATGAATTTTACTTCAATAATAGTTAATTTATTTGTATTTATTCATTTTTTGGTGATGAAGGCATTTAAGATTCACTCTCTGATGCACTCACCCATTTTGCCCACCCCCACCTCCCCTCCCTCTGGCAACCACTAGTCTGTTCTCTGTATCTATGAGCTCTCTTAATAAGTTAGGAGGATCGTTAATAAAAGAAGAACAGAACATTACACTCAAAGCTGTTAAAAGCCTTCCATGAAAAATTGAAGCAAACAAACAAACAAACAAAATCTCATTTTCATTATTTCAAGTCAGTGTTTCTCCTGATAGTCTTAAGCAATGTGATAAGCTAATGAGACCGTTTAAGAATTAGAAACAAAAGAAAGACTTCATTTCTCACAGATGATACAGTATTATTAAAAATAGGAAAGTTCAACAAGGTTGCTCAATATAAAACAGTTGATTGCTTTTCAACATGCTAACACAATGAGTTAAATATGTAATATTACAAAGAACTATTCAAAATAGCAACAAATTCATAAGGTTTCTAGAAGCTAACCTAAGAAAATATGTACATGATCTTTATAGAGAAAATTTATAAAACTGTATTAAAATATTTTAGAAGCACTAGCAAAATGGAGTTATCCTTGTGTAGGAAGATAAAGTGTCACAAAAATATCAATTATTATTTTCTATAAAATCAATTGCATTTAAATCAGCTTCTGTTCAGACTGTTTATGTAACCAAAAAGGATGCTTGCACATGTTACTGATTCCAATATTTGTATCAGAAGATACAGGGCAAACAATAACAGTCTCAAGAAGGAGAATATGCAGGATTGCACGACTCCATATCAAAATGCATCCCACAGCTATACTAATTAAGTCAGTGTTTGATTGGCTTGGGGTTGACAGTCTGTCCAATGGAATAGGATAATGATCCCAGAAATAGACCCTCATACAGGAAAAGGATACATGGCAGAATTGAGAATGCAGATGAATATGGGAAGGGTGCCTGCTCTCTAAGTATTCCTGGGATAATTGGCACTCCACATTAAATGATAAAGGAGAGAGAAAGGGCTGGGAAGATTCTATACAGTCAATGTTGAGCAATTCTGTCACAGACAACAGGCAGCAAGAAATGTTTTAAGCAAGAAAGTGACATGATTTATGTTTTACTAACTTATGAGTGACTACTGAAGAATATTCTATAATAATCAATTTCCATTTGCTAGTAAAAGGAACTATTGGGATAATAGGTGTTGTGCTTCCTTTCAAAACACTATTAATTGCTTTCAGAGAAAAAAAAAAATTATTCAATTACTTGAATAGCTCTCTCTTAGCTTGCCTTATAATCATGTATTTTCTTAAGTCTGCCTCTGCAGCTCATATTTATAATATATTTCCTTGGCTACAATGAGAAGTCTCTGCCAATCTTAAACTGCATTCTCTGGCTCTTCATTTCGATGCTGTTTGCTTTTAGGTTTCATTTTTCTGCATTATATTAATAATACTTGCTCTATAAATTGTCGTTGACTTACAGTCCTTGAACAAATCAATCCATGAAAATCTGTAAATGGAATGAATATTTCAAATTTATTTAGAAATATGCTTAGTTCCCACAAAAGCATTCACAAATAGCATAAATCTTAAATTGCCAGGAAAAAAAAACCAACATTTTTGAAAACATGAGTAGAGTATTTAACAAACCTTCACAATACTAAGCAGTGGATGATTGCTATTTTTTTTTTCCTTTCACCTGCTTTATTTATAGATATTAAGCTAATTGAGATAAATTTAAATGTACTATGTAAATGTGGACTTTAAGGGAAATTACACACAATTTATAGAAATCTGGAACTATAAATATTAAACATGGAGAGTATTTTTCCAAGATTTAAAGAAAAATATATTTTATAAAAGGGATTCTTTTTAATCCCTGAATACATCATTTTTATTACTAAGACAGAAACAAGTTATAATTTTTCCAGTATAAATTCAATCCAAGCTCTTTTTTCTAGATATAACAGAAATTAAGAGAACTAAGTCACATAGAATTTCTACAGCTAATATGTGGCTTCTGATCTGCTCACTGGTAGAATCAAGAGAGAACACAGGGATTCTTAATAAACAGTCAAAGTTTACCTTCCTACTTCTTTTCTGTGGAGATGGTCTTGATCCCTGTGTCCTGTACAATGTCACAAACCTCCATGCATAGTTCATCAGGCACTCTATCTATCAGATCAAGTCCCTTAAATCTATTTCTCACTGCCACTGTATAATCATAAGGAATTTGATTTATATCATACCTGAATGGTCTAGTGGTTTTCTCTACTTTCTTCAATTTAAGTCTAAATTTGGCAGTAAGGAGTTCATGATCTGAGCCACAGTCAGCTCCCAGTCTTGTTTTTGCTCGCTGGATAGAGCTTCTCCATCTTTGGCTGCAAAGAATATAATCAATCTGATTTCGGTGTTGACCATCTGGTGATGTCCATATGTAGAGTCTTCTCTTATGTTGTTGGAAGAGGGTGTTTGCTATGACCACTTTGTTCTCTTGCCAACAATCTATTAGCCTTTGCCCTGCTTCATTCTGTATTAAAAGGCTAAATTTGCCTGTTACCCAAGGTGTTTCTTGACTTCCTACTTTTGCATTCTGATCCCCTATAATGAAAAGGACATCTTTTTTGGGTGTCAATTCTAAAAGGTCTTGTAGGTCTTCATAGAACCGTTTAGCTTCAGCTTCTTCAGCATTACTGGTTGGGGCATGGACTTGGAGTACCGTGATACTGAATGATTTACCTTGGAAACAAACAGAGATCATTCTGTCATTTTTAAGATTGCACCCAAACACTGCGTTTCAGACTCTTTTATTGACCATAATGGCTACTCCATTTCTTCTAAAGGATTCCTGCCCACAGTAGTAGATATAATGGTCATCTGAGTTAAAATCACCCATTCCAGTCCATTTTAGTTCACTGATTCCTAGAATGTCAACATTCACTCTTGCCATCTCCTATTTGACCACTTCCAATTTGCCTTGATTCATGGACCTAGCGTCCAGGTTCCTATGCAATATTGCTCTTTACAGCATCAGACCTTGCTTCTATCACCAGTCACATCCACAACTGGGTATTGTTTTTCCTTTGGCTCCAACCCTTCATTCCTTCTGGAGTTATTTCTCCACTGATCTCCAGTAGCATATTGGGTACCCACCGATCTGGGGATTTCCTCTTTCAATATCCTATCATTTTGCCTTTTCACACTGTTGATGACTATCTGGGGAGACCTTATAAATAGCTGTGAAGAGAAGAGAAGTGAAAACAAAGGAGAAAAGGAAAGATATAAGCATCTGAATGAAGAGTTCCAAAGAATAGCAAGGAGAGATAAGAAAGCCTTCCTCAGTGATCAGTGCAAAGAAATAGAGGAAAACAACAGAATGGGAAAGACTGGAGATCTCTTCAAGAAAAT
>NW_011478010.1:27248-27714 GCF_000754665.1 Bison bison bison | reverse complement strand
AGGCAAGTGAGCCTTAGGAAGCATCACTACTAGTGGAGGTGATGGAATTCCAGTTGAGCTATTTCAATTCCTGAAAGATGATGCTGTGAAAGTGCTGCACTCAATATGCCAGCAAATTTGGAAAACTCAGCAGGGGCCACAGGACAGGAAAAGGTCAGTTTTCATTCCAATCCCAAAGAAAGGCAATGGCAAAGAATGCTCAAACTACTGCACAATTGCACTCATCTCACACGCTAGTAAAGTAATGCTCAAAATTCTCCAAGCCAGGCTTCAGCAATACATGAACCATGAACTTCCAGATGTTCAA
The DNA here is from genome assembly GCF_000754665.1 of Bison bison bison. Lineage (NCBI taxonomy): Eukaryota > Metazoa > Chordata > Mammalia > Artiodactyla > Bovidae > Bison > Bison bison. The sequence continues at coordinate 27,407 of NW_011478010.1, read as the reverse complement.
GCTGGTTTTAGAAAAGGCAGAGGAACCAGAGATCAAATTGCCAACATCTGCTGGATCATCAAAAAAGCAAGAGAGTTCCTGAAAAACATCTATTTCTTCTTTATTGACTATGCCAAAGCCTTTGTCTGTGTGGATCACAATAAACTGTGGAAAATTCTG
>NW_011478010.1:4042-27066 GCF_000754665.1 Bison bison bison | reverse complement strand
AAAGCAGAGACATTACTTTGCAACAAAGGTCCATCTAGTCAAGGCTATGGTTTTTCCAGTGATCATGTATGGATGTGAGAGTTGGACTGTGAAGAAAGCTGAGTGACGAAGAATTAATGCTTTTGAACTGTGGTGTTGGAGAAGGCTCTTGAAAGTCCCTTGGACTGCAAAGAGATCCAACCAGTCCATTCTAAAGAGATGGGTCCTAGGTTTCCTTTGGAAGGACTGATGCTAAAGCGGAAACTCCAATACTTTGGCCACCTTATGCAAAAAGTTGACTCATTGGTAAAGTTTCTAATGCTGGGAGGGATTGGGGGCAGGAGGAGAAGGGGACAACAAAGGATGAGATGGCTTGATGGCATCACTCAGTGGACCTGAGTTTGAGTGAACTCCGGTATATGGTAATGTACATGGAGGCCTGGTGTGCTGCAATTCATAGGGTCGCAATGAGTCAGACATGACTGAGTGAACTGAACTTACACCTTTCTATGTGAATTATATTCATGTTATACATAGTCTTTTCTCCAGTTGAAACTTCTTTAACATAAAAATTTGCACAAATACACCCACATGTAACAAATACCCGGTATTTTTCCTAGACATCATCTCCAAGACACAGAAACTAATTAAAGGTCAATTGCATTTTCAGTTGTTAGTCATTTCTTAACATTTAGTTAGTGATACATACTCCAGAAATCAATAAATACCCACTCTTTCTTTGAGTTATCATTCATGAATTACACTGATAATGGCAATAATGTTCTAGAATTAGGGTTAAATAATATATGTCTTTTTCAAACTATCCAGTCATTGTAGTCCAGTTCAGTTCAGTTCAGTTGCTCAGTCGTTTCCAACTCTTTGCGAGTCATTATTAAACTATTAATCTTATAGAAATCCTTGGCATACAATTATTCCCATAATTGAATAAGATTACAACTTTCATGTTTAACCTTACATATAGAACACTATCATCTTACATATGGTATATATTGTATACCACCATTCCATGGCAAATTGACGGGGGAAAAAATGGAAATAGTGGCATATTTTATTTTCTGAGGCTCCAGAATCACTGCAGATGGTTACTGCAGCCATGACATTAAAAAGCACTTGCTCCTTGGAAGAAAAGCTATGACAAACCTAGATAGAGTATTAAAAAGTAGAGATATGGCCAACAAACAATTTTTGCTGACAAAAGCCTGTATAGTCAAAGTTATGGTTTTCCCAGTAGCCATGTGCAGATGTGAGAGCTGGACTATAAAACAAGGATGAACATCGAAGAATTGATGCTTTCCAAGAATCCCTTCAACAGCAAGGGGATCAAACAAGTCAATCCTAAAGGAAATCAACTCTGAATATTCATCAGAAGGACTGATGCTAAAGCTGAGGCTCCAGTACTTTGGCCACCTGATGCTAAGAGCTGACTCACTGGAAAAACGAACTCACCTTGATGCTGGGAAAGGCTGAAGGCAGGAGGAGAAGGGGGCAACAGAGGATAAGATGATTGGATGGCATCACTGACTCAATAAGTATGAGTTTGAACAGACTTCAGGAGACAGTGATGGACAGAGAAGCCTGGCGTGCTGCATTCCATGGGGTCATAAAGAGTTGGACAGGACTTAGCAGCTGAAGAACAGCAACAACAGTACACTAACCACAAAAATGATTCTGTTCTTCAAAATCTGTTCAGTATTTTGTGATATGCTGAATAATAAAACAAGCAAAAAAAAAAAGATTCAAACTAATATTTAGTTTCTCTGGGTATTTATTTTATTAAAAGGAAAATGTGCTATTGGAGTAATTGTACATAATTTATCAGAATGTGAATATTATACACATTAGTTTTATGTTGCTTGTTCTAATTTAAGTATTTATTTATTCATCTTTAGCTATATTATTTATTTCTTATAAAATATATTTATCCTATTATTCTTTTAATCTATTTAAAATACTTCTTTGTGCTATGATGGAGGGGAGGGTTACTAATCTCTGATTTTTCACTAAAACATCTTTGAATCTTTCTTTATCTGCCATCATTGGAAGTGGTTATGGGTCACTATGGACTGGAAATCCAAATAATTTTGTGTGAAAAATCTCAACTGCCCATCCAGAAAGAACCAAATTTCAAATAATGTTTTTAGTTACCAGACTCATTTTTATATTTAATATGCACTGTTGGAAATGAATGCAAAAACTGTCTTCCAGAAGTAGAAGCAGATACTTCTGGGGTGAAAGTTAAGTTCTCTGGGTTAGGTGTATGATTAAGCACTTTTGAGTCTCTGAATCTGTCATCTAACAGCCAGGAAACAAGGCATGAAGCTGGAAACTATTGGTATGCCAGCTTCATCTGCAGAGAACCCTACACCCAGGTTGCAGTGGGAATTGGGCCTAGCCTGTTCTCTGAGGGAGAACTTTCCTGGGTGACACAGTTCTTGCCAGTCAATTCTAGGAGAACTTCATTCTACACTTGGGAAGCTTCTTCTTTCCTCTTTTGAAAGTGTAGGAAACTGGGTGAGCATGAATGAGGAGGTATGTCCATTAAACTACTCCTGGCCACAAAATGATATTAGAATCTGGAGAAAAGCATACCTTAGATTAAAACTTGCATGTGAGTAGAACAGAGATAGAAGAAATACAGGTCTTCTATGAGGATACAGATGACCCTCTACACACACAAGCATCAATCTCAAAGCCTATGCGAATCTTAAACTTCCTTTTGCACAAACCATTAAATTTCTTTATTGCTGAAGTTACATTGAACTGGGCCTTCTGGTTACACAAAAGGCATGAAAACTCGTTCAGAGGCACAATTATAAAATGAAGGCATCAAATTTAAAGATTCTTCTACTTGCAAAAGTGAAAATTGAAAGGCAGGAACATATGGTTTAGTTCTAGCTCATTTTTTTTCAATGAAAAACATATGGAATAATTTACTCTAGGCCTTCATTACTGAAAGTAGTCTCCATACTTATCTTTTCTTCACAAGAGTATTCTGTGATTCTTTTTAATAAATTAAGAAAGGTATAAAATACATGAGTTATAAAGTAAAATTTGCATTCCTACATTTGAATAGGAATAGTATAAACAAGAAGGGAAAGGCAAAGGAGAAAATGAAAGACATATCAATTTGAATGCAGAGATCCAAAGAAAGGAAGGAGAGATAAGAAAGCCTTCCTCAGTGATCAATGCAAAGAAATAGAGGAAAACAATAGGATGAGAAAGACTAGAGATCTCTTCAAGAAAATTAGAGATACCAGGGGAACACTTCATGCAAAGATGGGCTCAATAAAGGACAGAAATGCTATGGACCTAGCAGAAGCAGAAGATATTAAGAAGAGGTGGCAAGAATACACAGAAGAACTGTACAAAAAAGATCTTCATGACCCAGATAATTCGATGGTATGATTACTCACCTAGAGCCAGATATACTGGAATGTGAAGTCACGAGGACCTTAGGAAGCATCACTACAAACAAAGCTAGTGGAGGTGATGGATTTCCAGTTGAGCTATTTCAAATCCTGAAAGATGATGCTATGAAAGTGCTGCACTCAATATGCCAGCAAATTTGGAAAACTCAGCAGTAGCCACAGGACTGGAAAATGTCAGTTTTCATTCCAATCCCAAAGAAAAGTGATGCCAAAGAATGCTCAAACTACCGCACAATTGCACTCATCTCACACGCTAGTAAAGTAATGCTCAAAATTCTCCAAGCCAAGCTTCAGCAATATGTAAACCATGAAATTTCAGATGTTCAAGCTAGTTTTAGAAAAGGCAGAGGAACTGAAGGCCAAATTGCCATCATCTGCTGGATCATCGAAAAGGCAAGAGAGTTTCAGTAAAATATCTATTTCTGCTTTATTGACTATGCCAAAGCCTTTGTCTGTGTGGATCACAATAAACTGTGGAAAATGCTGAAAGAGATGGGAATACCAGACCACCTGACGTGCCTCTTGAGAAACCTGTATGCAGGTCAGGAAGCAACAGTTAGAACTGAACCTGGGATAGCAGACTGGTTCCAAATTGGAAAAGCAGCATGTGAGGCTGTATAATGTCACCCTGCTTATTTAATATATATGCAGAGTACATCATGAGAAATGCTGGGCTGGAGGAAGCACAAGCTAGAATCAAGATTACCGGGAGAAATATCAATAACCTCTGATGGGCAAATGACACCACCCTTATGGTTGAAAGTGAAGAAGAACTAAAGGGCCTTGATGAAAGCAAAAGAGGAGAGTGAAAAAGTTGGCATAAAGCTCAACAATTCAGAAAACTAAGATCATGCCATCCAGTCCCATCACTTCATGGCAAATAGATGCCATATGGCTGACTTTATTTTTTCTGGACTCCAAAATCACTGCAGATGTTGATTGCAGCCATGAAATTAAAAGATGCTTACTCCTTGGAAAGGAAGTTATGACCCAACTAGATAGCATATTAAAAAGCAGTGCCATCACTTTGTCAACAAAGCTCTGTCTAGTCAAGGCTATGGTTTTTCCAGTGGTAATGTATGGATGTGAGATTAGGACTATAAAGAAAGTTGAGAGCAGAAGAATTGATGCTTTTGAACTGTGGTGTTGGAGAAGACTCTTGAGAGTCCCTTGGACTGCAAGGAGATCCAACCAGTCCATCCTAAAGGAGATCAGCTCTGGGTGTTCTTAGGAAGGTCTGATGCTAAAGCTGAAACTCCAATACTTTGGCCACCTGATGCGAAGAGCTGACTCATTTGAAAAGACCCTGATGATGGGAAAGTTTGAGGGCAGGAAGAGAAGGAGACGACAGAGGATGAGATGGTTGGATGGCATCACCGACTCAATGAACAGGGATTTGAGTGGACCCCTGGAGTTGGTGATGGACTGGGAGGCCTGGTGTGCTGCAGTTCATGGGGTCACAAAGAGTCAGACATGACTCAGCTACTGAACTGAACTATAAACATGGTTGAATATTCTATGCAAAACATTTCTTGACTTTTTAATCCAAACACAACAGAATATAATTCTCCAAACACATTTATACAAAAATAATTTTATTTTTCATAAGATATAGTGTTTTCACATGCTTAAGAAAACCAGGAACTTCAGGTAGAATGCCAAAAAACATACATGGCTCTTGACATAATAAAAGTTACAACTGAGTGCATGTGTGGGTTTTTATTACAGACCATTAATCACATGATAGCAAAGCCATTGAATCTTTAAAAATTTAGTTCATAAAAATACATATCTTAAAATAATGAAACTAAAACAATCTTTGAGTTAACTTCTTTTGGAACATATATTTCTTTTCAAATAATTTAGAAATGCATACAGTATAGTGTTTTATTTCTCTACTGTTGCCCACATTTATGTTATAATGTTAATCTTTGTCTGAAAAAATGTTATGCTTTTTTATATTTTAAACTTTAAATAAAGCAGATATTTGTCTCCATTCCCAGTTCATTCAAATAAATGAATGAAACTTTTCAAGCTATTTAATATTGTGCCTTCAACAACATCATTAAAATTATACATGGAACAAATAATTGTGTATATAATATAACTAAAACAATTTGAATAAAAACATTGAAATGATTTTTAATATTTTCAGTCTTTAAGCCATCTTCTAATGAATTATTTGACTAAAAAATAATATTATTTTATGTCTAGAAAGCAAAATCTTTTCTGGCAGTATTTTGAAACTTCTTATTTTACTTAAGAAGAAAAAAAAATATTTTAGATTTAGCTGATTATTTCCTTAGAGCTTTGCACAAGTTTTAAAATTTAGTACAATGAGCATTTATAAAGTTTTATTGAAAATTTAAAATAAAAATTCTCTACATAGTATATAAACTCTCTTTAAGTTATAAAGTACAGATTTTATAAAGAATGCTATCTTATGATGGGTTGTAAACTAAATCTCATGTTATTTCACAAATAGTCTCTTCCATTAATTGGAAAAGAATAAATAATTTGGGACTTTTAAAGGAGAGAGAGTTTGCACATGGTTACAAGGATCAATCATGTATTAATGTCTATCAAAGAAAAGTAACTTTTAATAATGATATTACATAATTAGCTTAGAGAAAGAAACTAAGTTTAATCAATCACATATTTATAAACTTAAGAAAATAAATTGTCAAACTCTTGCTCAAAATGTCTCCATATTTTACTTGAAAGATTAAGGCTAATTAAAATATAATCATTCAGAAAGCAAAAAGATCTTTTTAAGAAGATCAAATAATTTAGAGTTGCTACAAAAAGGTGGCAATTCCTTTATTTCCCAATATTCTCTATCAGGCCTCAAACACCCAATCAAATTAACAATGATAACACAAATCATATATTTTTAACCAGCATTTTAATGTACAGTGAACAAGAAAATCTTTAGAAAATATTTCTATTTCTGTTGACTACTAACATAAGAGTACTTGATAGATTATCTAAACATCCCTGCCTTCTAATGAAATTTGATCATCATGCTCCCAGAATATTTATAGCATAAATTGACAATTGACAATACATAAATTAATATCAACAATATATAAATTGTTAATCTAGATTGATAAACCACTGTGACAATGGCAAAGAAAATAGGTTCCCAGGCTTGTAATAGGCAAAATAAATAAATAAATAAATAAAATAAGTATGAGCCATTTCTGAAAACATTATGCTAATGTGATATACAACTATTGAACATTTAATTCCATACTAAATTGTATACTTTTTTCTGACTCCACAGATATCAGTTGTGTTTGTTATTATGGAGATTCCTATCTAGAATTCCAGAATGTGTTTTTAAATCCACAAAATAACATCTCCCTGGAATTTCAGGCCCCCAATGCATATGGACTCCTGCTCTACCTCAAGCAAGACTCAGATTCAGTAGATGGATTATTTTATTCAATTATTTGTTGAAAATGGTACTTTAAAGGTAAGTCAAAAAATTCTAACATAAACTTTAGGGAGTTGTGTTGATTTTCCACTTTACTGATTATTGTCAATATAAAATTTAAATATATCTTTTACACTCACCAACAGTCTGTGTGTCCTGTTTTTCTTTAAGTTCTTCCTATTAAATATATACTGTTTACACATCAGAATAGTATATGCTGCAATTTGTATAACTTTAATGGCAGATGTGATCTGGGGATCCCAGGATTCTTTCAAAGGATCTTTAAGGAGAACACTATCTTTATAATACTAAGATGTACTTGCCAGCTATTTTCCAGAAGCTACATGATATGATGTCATCTCTCTTATCACTAGTGTAATGTGTGCTTATATATCTTTGTGTTTTAAAAATATGTTTAAATTTTAGCAAAATATATATTTGGGCTTCCCAGGTTGTGTTAGTAGTGTTAAAGAATCCTTCTGTCAATGCAGAAAACACACAGATACAGGTTTGGTCCTTGTATTGGGAAGATCCTCTGGAGTAGGAAATGACACCCTACTCCAAAACTCTTACCTGGAAGTTTTTGTGGGCAGAGGAGACTAGCAGGCTATAGTCCATAGGGTCACAAAGAGCTGGACATGATTGAACACACACAGGATAGGCATAACCTAAGGGGGAAAAAAAAAAAACTGTTATTTATTGCCTCAAATTAGCTACAGATAATAAGAAAAACAGGTGAAACGGGAACAGGAAAATAGAATTATGTAATGAAAGAATACTATAATGAACAATCAAACATCAGTTTGACTCTTTAAGATAAGGTTTGCTAATTCCCACTCCACAGAATTTTCCTCAACTAAGACCAGAAATTTCCATTAGTTTTATAAAGAGCAGAAAACATGTCGAGATTGAATAAAACATACAAATATTGAGACCCAGTCAGGTTCAGCACATTTTTCTACCCTTAACTCAGTCCACAGGTGACTGTCTAACTGAGCCAGCTCCTCTCATCAAGGTGGAGTCTCCAATCAGAGACACCATGAATCAAACCAGAGACTTGTAGAATTATTAATGAAAATGCATGTGAAATAATAGAGTATGGGGACACCTTTAACTTTCAAATGGACAAAAATAAGTTCAAATAGGTAAAACCAAGAAACTTAAGAATTATAAAAGTTTAATGAGTGAAAAGAGGTGTAGAATTTATTTTCTTTAGGTTTTATGACAAAGAAAGGATATATATTGGCACTCTGAATTGTTACTATCATTTATTGAATTGCAGTTATGGGTTGGGCCTCAGCTTAAAGAAATATATTAAGATCATACACTCTGGGGTAAGAATGCCAGAGTTGGAACCGTAGCTTGGCCACTTAGGGGCTTTGAGACCTTGTAAGGTTTAAGCACCAAGCACTGGTGTTTGTATGCGTCAGTCACTCAGTCTTGTCCAACTCTTTGTGACCTTATGGGCTGTAGCCTGCCTGGCTTCTCTCCATGGAATTCTCCAGGCAAGAATACTGGAGTAGATTGCCTTTCCCTTCTCCAGGGGATCCTCCCAACCCAGGGATTGAACCCAGGTCTTCAACACTGTGGGCAGATTCTTTAGCATCTGAGCCACCTGGGAAGCCTGTACTGGTGTGGACTCAATCATAAAGAAAAGGCAATATTAGTTGGTATGAAGTTTAAACTAGTAAGTGGATAAACATTGAAAAGTTAGTATAATACAATGAGTGAATTAGTAAAGGCATAAAAACTCACAGGAAAAAAGCCTGGGACATATCAACCCAATGTAAAGAGCAGATACTCCTCTTTACAGAGGAGTAAAGAGATCTCTGTATGTCACAGAGATCATGTGGACAAGCAGGGGCTTTCAGGGAGTTTGGCATTGCATGTGATCTTTAAACTCCTTAAAGGATGGTAGACAGGAATTATCATTATCATTATCATTATCATTCTGCTGTGTCAATCCAAAATCCATGTTCTTTCCACTCCCATCACTGGTTCCTTGTAATGATTTAAAGGAAATTTCAGTGTTATCTTATCTTTGTGGTTTTAAGATTTTTCCTTATTCTGCTATGATACTTCTTGACTATGCTCCAATTTCCTCATTCATTTTAAAAGTATAACCATATGAGTATTGCATTTACATTACAGTTTTCACAAAGACATACTTGGGTTGAACTCTCCCAGTGATCATAATTTAAGACCTACTCAAATTCTAGAAATGCAGAATTATTAGTCAAGTGCTTTTTAAGGAAATTTAAGTTTCAAAGCTTTAACATATCAAAATTAATTTTTAAAACCACTTCATTGATTCTTTCTAATAACAGGAAGGTAAGTATATACATCTACTGTAAGGACTCAAATGTCAATCCCTCCACTAATTAGCTGTGTCAGGAATCACTGTGTCTCCCTGACTAGGGGCAGATCACTTAGCCTGTTTCAATCTCTAAATAGTGGAGTTAAAAGAAGGATAGTATCTACTTCACAAACTTTTGTTTTTATTTTTGTTTTCTCTCTTTTTGATTTGCAGGGAAACAATCAATTGAAACATTTAAATTACTTTAAAAATCCATGATACAGAGTCATCACTCAATCATGAGAGCTATTGTTTTGTGTATATCATGAGTGATTCATAATAAAAGAAAACTTCAAATAAAGTTAACAGATTTGTCCATTAAATGTTTTTAAATGTTTAACTTGAACATCACTGAAGGTAAGAATTATTAAGACTCAGCCAGCAGTGAAATGTAAAATATCTGCCTGCTAATGCAGGAGATACAAGAGATGTGGGTTTAATCCCCTGGTCAGGAAAGTTTCTTGAAGGAAGAAATGACAACCCAATATTCTTGCCTGGAAAATTGCATGGACAGAGGAGCCTTGTGGGCTACAGTCCATGGGGTCACAAAGAGTCAGACATAACTGAAGACTCATGCAAGAAGTTATATCTGAAAAATAATGTTCTGATATTTTTACACAAAACAAGGAAATTACCATCTTCCTATAAACACACATTTTTGGTCAGTATAGTATTATTTAAAATTAGATAACTTTGTTAACTAACAACATAAATCTCTGAATGGTACATGTAAGAAATAACTAAACTATTATCTGTGTTGCCAAAGATATTCAATGTATTATCTGGTCACATTGTATACTAGATACAGCATAAAAATGCAATAGAAAAACACTGCCTTTTACTTAGCTACACATGGCTTGAAAAGAATGGATATCAATGGTCATGGAACTGATTTTCTGGCAAAGTATATGTAGATGTATTTGTTTTTGAAAATCTCAAACCTGTTTAACACAGCTCTTAAAGTGAGCCTGAAATAGACAAGGAAAGGAACCTTTTTGGAATAGCCAAACATTATAAAAAAGTTAAGATATATACCATTATGTTTATATTAGGACTCTATGTGGAAAGATTTAGACATTATCAATATAATGTAATTGGATGTACAGGTTTATGAAATACTGTGCAATTATATTCCTTTAGCATGCATGTTGTTTACAGATCTCTAGCCTGGAAAATCCCATGGATGGAAGAGCTTAGTGAGCTGCAGTCCATGGAGTCGCGAAGAGTCAGACACAACTGAGTGCCTTCATTTTCACTTTTCACTTTCATGCATTGGAGAAGGAAATGGCAACCCACTCCAGTGTTCTTGCCTAGAGAATCCCAGGGACGGGCAAACCTGTTGGGCTGCCATCTATGGGGTTGCACAGAGTCAGACACGACTGAAGCAATTTAGCAGCAGCACCAGCAGCAGTAGATATACTATAAACTATAAAGGCCTTTTCTGGAAAGAATAGTAGCAATAAAACCAATATACATGCTGTTAAGAAGATGAGTAGACTTCTGCAGCCCACTCACGGAAATCCCAGTGATGTCTGGTCAAGCATACCCACTTTAGACATGATTTGCTTTTTTTGTTTTGTTTTGTTTTTCAACAGAAAATTGGATTAAAGATTTACTGAGGAGGGCCCCAACCATCAGAACAAGACCCAGTTTCCCCCACAGTCTTTCCCATCGGATGTTTCCAAAAACTTCTTGCCCTTATCCATCAGAAGGCAGACAGAATGAAAACCACAATCACAGAAAACTAATCAAACTGATCACATGGAACACAACCTTGTCTAAATCAATGCAGCTATGAGCCATTTCATGTAGGGCCACCCAAGATGGACGGATCATGGTGGAGAGTTCTGAAAAAAATGTCAGCACTGAAGAACAGAAAAAAAACTTAATGTGAATCTATGCCCCATCCAGGAATGCTGAAGAAGCTGAAGTTTAACAGTTCTATGAAGATCTAAAAGACCTTCTAGAAGTGAGAATGAAAAGAGATATCCTTTTCATCATAGGCAACTGGAATGGAAAATTAATATGTCAAGAGATATCTGGAGTAACATGCAAATTTGGCCTTGGAGTACAAAATGAAGAAGGGGCAAGGCTAACAGAGTTTTGCCAAGTGAACACACTGGTCATAGCAAACACCTTCTTCCAACAACACAAGAGAAGACTCTACACATGGACATCACCAGATGGTCAAAACTGAAATCAGATTGATTATATTCTTTGCAGCCAAAAGTGGAGGAGCTCTATACAGTCAGCAAAAATAAGACTGGGAGATGACTGTAGCTCAGATCATGAACTCTTTATTGCAACACTCAGACTTAACTTGAAGAAAGTAGGGAAAACCACTAGTTCATTCAAGTATGACCTAAATAATATCCTTTACGATTATATGGTGAAAGTGACTAATAGATTCACGGGATTAGATCTGATAAACAGAGTGCCTGAAGAACAAAGGATGGAGGTTCGTGACATTGTACATGAGGCAGTGATCAAGACCATCCCCAAGAAAAAGAAATGCAAAATAGCAAAATGGTTGTCTGAGGAGGCCTTGCTGTGAAAAGAAGGGAAACAAAAGCCAAAGGGGAAAAGGAAAGATACACCCATCTGAATGCAGAGTTCCAAAGAAGAGCAAGGAGAGATAAGAAATCATTCCTCAGTGATCAATACAAAGAAATAGAGGACACTAAATGGGAAAGACTAGAGATCTCTTCAAGAAAATTAGAGATATCAAGGGAAAATTCCTTGCAAAATGGGCACAATAAAGGACAGAAACAGTTTGGATGTAACAGAAGTAGAAGATACTAAGAAGTGGCAAAAATACACAGAAGAACTATATAAAAAAGATTCTAATGACCCAGATAACCATGATGGTGTGATTACTCCCCGAGAGCCAGACATGATGGATTATGAAGTCAAGCAGGCCTTAGGAAGCATCTCTATGAACAAAGTTAGTGGAGATGATGGAATTCTAGTTAAGCAATTTCAAATGATATAAGATGCTGCTGCTAAAGTGCTGCACTCAATATGCCAGCAAATTTGGGAAATTCAGCAGCAGCCACAGGACTGGAAAAGTCAGTTTTCATTCCAATCTCAGAGAAAGGCAATGCCAAATAGTATTCAAACTACTGCACAATTGCACTCATCTCACATGCTAGCAAAGCAATGCTCCAAATTCGTCAAGCAAGGCTTCAACCGTACATGAACTGTGACCTTCCAGATATTCAACCTGGATTTAGAAAAGGCTAAGGAATGAGGGATCTAATAGCTAACATCCATTGGATCATAGAAAAAGCAATAAAGTTCTAGAAAAACATCTACTTCCGCTTTACTGACTATGCCAAAGCCTTGATTGTGTGGATCAAAACAAATTGTGGAAAATTCTTAAGGAGATGGGAATCCCACTGCTGGATATACTCACCTAGGAAACAAGAATTGAAAGAGACAAGTGTACTCCAATGTTCATCACAGCACTGTTTACAATACCTAGGACATGGAAGCAACCTAGGTGCCCAGTGGCAGATGAATGGATAAGAAAGCTGTGGTACATATGCACAATGAAATATTACTCAGCTATTAAAAATAATGAATTTGAGTCAGTTCTAATGAGGTGGATGAAACCGGAGCCTATTATATAGAGTGAAGTAAGTCAGAAAGAAAAACAGCAATACAGTATATTAACACATATATATGGCATTTAGAAAGATGGTAATGCTGACCCTATATGTGAGACAGCAAAAGAGACAAGAGGCAAAAAACAGTCTTTTGGACTCTGTGGGAGAAGACAAGGGTGGGATGATTTGAGAGAATAGCATTGAAACATGTATATTACCATATGTGAAATAGATCTCCAGACCAGGTTTTATGCATGAGTCAGAGTGCTCAGGGTGGGTGCACTGAGATGACCCTGAGGGATGAGATGGGGAGGGTGGTGGGAGGGAGGGTCAGGATGGGGGACACATGTACACCCATGGCTGATTATGTCAATGTATGGCAAAACCACCACAATATTGTAAAGTAATTAGCCTCCAATTAAAATCAATTAATTAATTTAAAAAAGAGAGAGAGATGGGAATACCAGATCACTTTTACCTGCCTCTTGAAAAACCTATATGCAGGTCAAGAAGCAACAGTTAGAACTGGACAAGGAACAGCCGACTGATTCCAAATTGGGAAAGGAGAACACCAAGGCTGTATATTGTTACCCTACTTATTCAACTTATATGTAGAGTACATCCTGCAAAACGCTGGGCTGAATAAAGGACAAGGTGGAATCAAGATTGCCGGGAGAAATATTGATAACCTCAGAAATGCAGATGGCATTACCCTTATGGCAGAAAGTGAAGGAGATCTAAAGAGCCTCTTGATGTAAGTGAAAAAGGGAAGTGAAAAAAATTGCCTTAAAACTCAACATCTCAAAATTAAGATCATGGCATCTGGTCCTATCACTTCACTGCAAATAGATGGAGAAACCATGAAAAAAACAATGACAAACTTTATTCTCTTGGGCTCCAAAGTCACTGCAGATGGTGAATACAGTCATAAAATTAAAAGACACTTGCTCCTTGGAAGAAAAGCTATGACCAAACTAGACAGCATATTAAAAAGCAGAGACATTACTTTGCCAGCAAAGCTCCCTCTAGTTAAAGCTATTGTTTTTCCAATAGTCATGTATGGATGTGAGTTGGGCTATAAATAAAGCTGAGTACTGAAGAATTGATGCTTTTGAACTGTGGTGTTGGAGGAGACTCTTGAGAATCCCTTGGACTGCAGGGAGATCAAACCAGTCAATCCTAAAGGAAATCACTCCTGAATATTCATTGGAAGGACTGATGCTGAATCTGAATCTTCAGTACTTCGGCCACCTGATGCAAAGAACTGACTCATTAGGAAAGATCCTAATGCTGGGAAAGATTGAAGGCAGGAGGAGAAGGGGATGACAGAAGATGAGATTGTTGGATGACATCACAGACTCAACGAACATGAGTTTAAGCAAGTTCTTGGGGTTGGTGATGGACAGAAAGCCTGGCATGCAGCAGGCACACCTAAGCTGAATTACTCTTTTTAAAACCAGAATTCAATTGTTCTAATTATCAACAATCCCACAAATGGCCATAGGCTCCCTCAAGACTCAGGAAACTTAGGGTGAATGGTTAGCTTTCATAATGTTTTAATTTATATTCTGTGATGCTGGCATCACTATCTAGATTGTATATTCTGTTCTTTCCATTGATCTGTTGCTAGTATCTAAAGAAAATTGCTAATTAATACTCACTCATATCTAGCAGAAGAAGCTGCTTTTCTCAACCAGAAACCCCAGAATATAGGAAGAGAAATGTGTGTGTATGTGTGTGTGTGTGTCTACATATGTATGGTGTACATGTATGTATACATTTATGTGTTTCAATTCTAGCACTTAGTTGTATATTGTGAGCTGTCTGTTTTTTGTTTACTTGATTTTTTTTAAATTTCCAGACTTCTTATCTCTCCAATACAATAAAAATTACTGGTAAATTGCAAAGTCCAATCAAAAATAAGACTCTAATTTCTCAGTGAAAAACTGTTTGAAGGAAAACTTCTTTTTTCCCCTTAGTACAACTTTTTCTGTGCTGATGAAGCAAAATGGAAAAGCATTAACACCACTATTAAAGTGGATGATGGACAAAAGTATACACTGTTTATCAGGTAAGCAATTTTTTCCCACTTCATCTCACATGCAGCAAAGGCTGCTTTGTGTATATTGCTTTTGCACTTTAAAGTGGAAGCTCTCCTGATTAATATTCACATGTATTTGTGTGGGAATTAATCTTTAACCCTCTGTTTT
Organism: Bison bison bison; assembly: GCF_000754665.1. Lineage (NCBI taxonomy): Eukaryota > Metazoa > Chordata > Mammalia > Artiodactyla > Bovidae > Bison > Bison bison. The sequence goes on along the minus strand of NW_011478010.1, from coordinate 12,025 downwards.
TTTTTTTTTTTCCCTCTACGTGCTAAAATAGTACTGGGGAAAGAATGCTAATGAGGTTATATTATCAGTGAATTTACATAAGCAGTTTTTTTTTTTTTTTTAAACTTTACATAATTGTATTAGTTTTGCCAAATATCAGAATGAATCCATCACAAGTATACATGTGCTCCTCATCCTGAATCCTCCTCCCTCCTCCCTCCCCATACCATCCCTCTGGGTCGTCCCAGTGCACCAGCCCCAAGCATCCAGTATCGTGCATTGAACCTGGACTGGCATCTCATTTCATACATGATATTTTACATGTTTCAATGCCATTCTCCCAAATCTTCCCACCCTCTCCCTCTCCCACCGAGTCCATAAGACTGTTCCATACATCAGTGTCTCTTTTGCTCTCTCGTACACAGGGTTATTGTTATCATCTTTCTAAATTCCATATATATGCATTAGTATACTGTATTGGTGTTTTTCCTTCTGGCTTACTTCACTCTGTATAATAGGCTCCAGTTTCATCCACCTCATTAGAACTGATTCAAATGAATTATTTTTAATGGCTGAGTAATACTCCATTGTGTATATGTACCACAGCTTTCTTATCCATTCATCTGCTGATGGACATCTAGGTTGCTTCCATGTCCTGGCTATTATAAACAGTGCTGATTTATAAAGAAACCTCACACTTTTTTCCACTTAAAGGAGTTATAAAAAGCCACTGGTATTTCTTTTGATAAACAGAGTCAAGTATATTCACTTAGAAAATGTGGAACATTCAGAAAAACATAAAGAAGAAAGGTAAAATGATCATTATACCACAATCAATATAGAATTATAAACGTGTTATTATGTTCCTAAAAAATGCATTTGAAGTTGACTTTACCCCCAAATTCTCAACAAAATAGATATAACTTTTGCCAATCTGTTAAAGTGAAAATAACATTTTACTTAATTTGCCATTTTTAGTAAGATTTAATATTTAATATAGATTTATTTACTACCTATATGTCTTTTTGTGTGTGTGTGTGTGTCCTTTCACCTTTTTTCCTAATTAAGCTATGTTTTGAAATATACAACACCATCCTTATCCAGCATCTAGACCAAAGTAAATCATTTGGTTATGGCAGTAGGCTATTATTGAGTAAAAATAATCATCTATTTAATGCCAAAAAAGAAAGCAAAGAGGCAAAAGCAGAGACAGAGAAAGAAGTAAAAAATAAAAAAAAAAATCTTAAATTCTACTCTCATTAGGCCAGAACTACCAAAATCCTGTTTAGAATATAGACCCATAGAAAAAATTGACTAAAAATCTATTTTTTTCTCATGCTGAGTCATGTCTAACTCTTTGCAATCATGGACAGACAGGCTCCTCTATCCATGGGATCCTTCAGACAAGAATACTGGAGTGGGTTGCCATTCCCTTCTCCAGTGGACTTTCTGGACCAAGGGTTCAAACTCAGGTCTTCTGTTTTGCAGGCAGCTTCTTTACCATCTGGCCTACCAGAGAAGACTCAAAAAACAGTCTATTTATCAACTAAATTGAGGAAAGTCTACATTACATATTGAAGGAAAAAATGCAACCCTCTATTCTTGCCTGGGAAGTCTCATGAACAGAGAAGCCTGGTGGGCTACATCCCATAGCATAACATAGAGTCAGACATGACTGAGTGATGACTAGGCATGCATGCACACTGCATCACATACCTTCCCTGACATTCAAAATACAGGTGTGCATTTTCAGACTTATGAGGTCCTAATTTAATAAAATCTCACTTTCTTTGCTTAACTTAAGACACAGGCACAGAATTCTTTAATATTTTCTTCAGCATTTTAACTTCTTAAATAATCAGAGCGGAAGGCAGTGCACTTTGGGAATGTTATCTTAGCCAAAGTGATACTTTCACAGGGCAGAGAATACCATCATTTGAATGGAAATCAGGTTTATGAGCATTGCGGAAGAATCATATCACAAAAGACCAATATGTGAACACTTCTGTGAAAGAAAGAGAGATGAGAAGTGATGTGAGAGAGGTGTACACAGAAACTGCTGTTTTGCTATGGGGCATGTTGAAAAGGGGTTAAAAAATAAATTAAGAACACAGTAATCATAGTTACAGCTTACTAAACACCAATATGTGTCATGTAGTAATTCTATTACATATACAAACTTATTCTTTTCTGAGAGCAGTTTTAATTATTAACTTTTTATTACAGTTTTTTTTAAATTTTGTATTGAAATATACTTGATTTACAGTGCTTCAGGTATACACCAAAGTGATTCAGTTATATGTATTCTTCTTCATATTCTTTTCCATTATAGTTTATTATAAGATAATGAATATAATTCCATGTTCTATATAGTAGAAACTTATTGTTAATTATCTTTTCAATATATTTTTACTATCATTTTCCAGATGCAGAACTAGGAGATTGATTAAATACAGAAAAAAAAGGGGAGGATAAAAAAAAAGGTATAATTCCAAGTCTACTTCAAAATGTGTGATATATTTTAAGGCATAAGTGCAATGACCCATATTGAAGAAACATAATACAATTTGATCTCTTATTTTCTCCTACCCTAAAAGAACTTGGAGAAGGAAATGGCAACCCACTCCACTATTCTTGCCTGGAAAATTCCATGGACAGAAGAGCCTGGTGGGCTACAGCCCATGGGGTTGCAAAGAGTTGGACATGATTGAACAACTAATACTAAAAGAACTGCTGCATGTTGAAGATAAGAATTAAAATGACCTGCCCTGTCTTAGACCCCACTCCAGTACTCTTGACTGGAAAATCCCATGGACAGAGAAGCCTGGTGGACTGCAGTCCTTGGGGTCACTAAGAGTTGGACATGACTGAGGGACTTCACTTTCACTTTTCACTTTCATGCATTGGAGAAGGAAATGGCAACCCACTCCAGTGTTCTTGCCTGGAGAATCCCAGGGATGGGGGATCCTGGTGGGCTGCCGTCCGTGGGGTCGCTAGGAGTTGGACACGACTGAAGCGACTTAGCAGCAGCAGCAACAGCCCTGTCTTTGAGCAGCAAGAACAATAATAATTGTCACACTTTAATAGCACATTTTAAATAGCCACCATACGCTGAATGCTTTACAAACACATAACTATTAATAACTGATCATCGTGAAACTCTTTATGTCTATTGTGTTGGTTTGGTTGGGCTGCCATAATAAAGTATTACAGACAGGGGGCTTAAACAACAGAAATTTATTTTCTCACATTTCTGGAGGCTGGAATTCTGAAATCATGATTTTGTCAGAATTTGCAGCAACATGGGTGCAACTAGATATTAACATACCAAGTGAAGTAGTCTGAAAGAGAAAGACAAATACCATATGATAGGATTTATATGTAGAATCTAAAATATGGCACAAATGAGTCTATCTATAAAACAGAAACAGACTCACAGATATTAGAGAGGAGACTCATGGTAGCCAAGGGAGAGGGTTTTAGGGCAATGGTGGAGGTGGTGGTTAGCAGATGTAAGCTATTCAAATCCAAAATGGATACACAACAAGGTCATAGTGTATAGCACAGGGAACTACACTCAATATCATGAGGTACCATAACAGAAAATAATATTTTACAAAAGGAGGTGTGTCTATATGTGTGTGTGTAACTGTCAGGAGACAGCAAATTAGTCAAGATGGCATGTTCAGGTTATCTTGCCCCATGTTTTGTAAATAATGACTATGTGACAGCTGAGATCATTTGTATCATGGTGCATGTGAGTCAGGAGATACTCACTCTGTCAGGAGCTACTTTGTGCTGTCCGGATATATCAGCTCCACTTAGAAAGCAGTAGCAACTACTCCTGCATTATGGCTGTGTCCATTGGGTCAGCCATGAGGGGGGACAATATAGCCTGTCTGCTGCTACCATTGCTGCATCAGCCAGGAGAGAATAAACAGCTCTGTGGTTCCTACAGCTCTTCAAGTTTTCTTCCAGCCTCTTAGCTTGTGCCTTGCCTACTGTTTAATGAACAATGCACACAGTGAGATACAGTGAGACAACTGGTGTCATGAACAGGATGAAGAGTGATGCAACTGGTGTAGTCAGCAAGATGGACAGCAAGACAGTAACTGAATCACTTTGCTATACAGCAGAAATTAACATAACATTGTGGATGATTATATATCAATACATTTTTTTTTTTTTAACAATCTCAGCAGGTTTGCTTTCTTCTGATGTCTATCCCTTGGCTTGCATATGACTACCTTCTTCCTGTATCTTCATACCATATCTCTCTGTGTGTATCTAATTTCCACCTCTTAGAAAGATAGTAGATATGTGGGATTAGAGCCTAACCATGGGGTCGCAAAGAGTCGGAAACGACTGAGTGACTGAACTGAACTGAAGTGTTTCATTTAAACTTCTCACATTCTTAAAGGCCCTGTCTTCACACAGTCACATTCTGCAATACAGAGGGTTAGGTCTTCAAGATATGAAATTGCGGGGGAGGGAGGGGAGGTGTGGGGGGCCGGGCATAATTCAGCCCATAACACTTATTTTGCACATTTTAAATCTGAGGCTCAGAGATGATAGGCATCTTTCTCAAGATCACATAATGCTAGTCAGTGGGAGTTCAAGATTAGAAGCCAGATCTCTTACAGTTTTCTACGGTAGAATGTCCAGTCTATTTTTCACAAGTGACTACACAGTCTTTAAAGTGTTTTCTTAAAAGAAATACGTTGAATGCAAAACATCTCAGGGCGCTTATTTTTTCACTATCATCATCATCACATATCACTTTTAAGGATATTTAACAAGAAAAATAATCACTTTCCTTAATATTATATAACCACAATTTGTTCTTTTTTTTTTTGCAATTTACAGACACTATTGGCTTTTATTTTTTAGAAAAGTAGTTGACTATTTATGTCTAATCTAAGTTACCTAAATTCAGAAATGTTTCTTCAAAGATCCTGGGTTTGTTTGAAGTAATGGAAAATTTATAGAAATATGTATTTTCCTTATTTTTATCATCTGTAAAAAACAATGGAAGCAGTGACAGATTTATTTTCTTGGGCTCCCAAATCACTGCAGATGGTGATTGCAGCCATGAAATTAAAAGATGCTTGCTGCTTGGAAGTTAAGCTGCTGCTGCTGCTAAGTCGCTTCAGTCGTGTCCGACTCTGTGCAACCCCATAGACAGCAGCCCACCAGGCCCTGCCGTCCCTGGGATTCTCCAGGCAAAAACACTGGAGTGGGTTGCCATTTCCTCCTCCAATGCATGAACGTGAAAAGTGAAAGTGAAGTCATTCAGTCGTGTCTGACTCTTAGCGACCCCATGGACTGCAGCCTACCAGGCTCCTCCATCCATGGGATTTTCCAGGAAAGAGTACTGGAGTGGGTTGCCATTTCCTTCTCTGTGAAGTTAAGCTATGACTAACCTAAATAGCATATTAAAAAGCAGAGACATTAATTTGCCAACAAAGGTCCATCTAATCAAAGCTATGGTTTTTCCAGTAGTCATGTATGGATGTGAGAGCTGGACCATAAAGAAAGCTGAGCATCAAAGAATTGATGCTTTTGAACTATGGTGTTGGAGAAGACTCTTAAAAATCCTTTGGACTGCAAAAAGATCCAACCAGTCAATCCTAAAGGAAATCAGTCCTGAAAATTCACTGGAAAGACTGATGCTGAAGCTAAAACTCCAGTATTTTGGCCACCTGATGGGAAGAACTGACTCATTTGAAAAGACCCTGACACTGGGAAAGATTGAACGTAGGAGAAGGGAGGATGAGATGGTTGAATAACATCATCGACTCAATGGACATGAATTTGAGCAAACTCCAGGTGTTGGTGATGGACAGGGCAGCCTGGCGTGCTGCAGTCCATGGGGTTGCATAGTGCTGGATACGACTGAGTGACTGAACTGAACTGATAAAGAAAAGGAATGGGCATCACTAATTTTTGCTTTCTATGTATCTAAAATATACCCCTAGAAGAAAAAAAGAAAAAGAGAGAGAGAGAGAGAATTTCAATTTTAATTTTAACTCATTTCAGGAATTCTAAGGCCATAATTTTTTTTACTATTAACATATTTTGAAAGTAAAGATAAATGGTTTGCACACATAACACTCCCATCTCTACACTCTTTCATCTCTTTCTTGTTGGACGATGACATTCCCTTGAATATGAACATAGGAGAAGCATCTTTCCTCCCATGCTCTAATGGAATCATGAGAGAAGAACAGCAAGACTGTGTCCTGTCCTTGATGAAGAGCACTTTCATAAAAACAGAAACAATATTCTAAAAAAAAAAAAAAGATTTGAAAAGCTTATTGTTTTTTGAAGAAGGAAAGACAAAATGTTCTGCAGAGTATGGCTTAACTAATAGAAACAGGTAAGAAAATAAGGAACACTTAAGTCAGATGAAATACTCATGATCAGTCACTCAGTCATATCCAACTCTTTGTTACTCCATGGACTGCATCCCACCAGGTTCCTCTGACCACGAAATTTTCCAGGCAATAAAACTGGAGAGGGTTGTCATTTCTTACTCCAGGGGATCCTCCCAACCCAGGTATCAAACCTGCATCTCCTGTGTCTCATGCACTGGTAGGTGAATTATTTACCACTGCTCCACAACTGGCATAGTAAAGGTATTAAAAGTACACATACTAAAACTATTTTAGTGAGATATTATCTCTTTTAATGAAAGAGAAAATGCATTATGAATGAGACCAAGCAGTGATGTTAGGCTGCTAAACCACAGCACATCCACATGAAGAGGAAAAACAAATATGAATAGATGAGCTTTTGTCACCTCACTCCTGAACACCTTGCTACATTGAAGGATGAGGTGCTGGGAGACCCTAAGGTAGCTGTGTAGCATCCCTGGCAGACACAAATCTGAGAGTATAATATTGCACTGAGAGTTTAATTTACTGATGTTTGTTAGTATATTTATAATAACTGTGAATGGCCTTTATACTAATTATGTTGTTAACACACCACATGGTGTATTATGTTTTTAATATACTACACGTATTTTGATTACCATCGCATATATTGCATTATCACATCATATATTTCATGTTAGTATATAATTATATATTAGTACAACATATTATTAAAATATCTGAGTTTTCAGTTTACATATACATATGCATGCATATATGTATATACACACATATATATAAATGTATTATAAATATGTATGTATATACATATTTATGGATTATTTTCCTCAGTTAAAGCTCTACATAGTATTTACCCTAGTTCTTTTTTAGATTAACTTATTTATTTTAATTGGAGACTAATTAGTTTACATTATTGTGGTGGTTTTGCCACATATCGATATGAATCAGCCATGGGTGTACAGGTGTCCCCCAATAGTTTACACCCCTCCCACCTCCCTCCCCACTTCATCTCTCTGTGTTGTCCCAGAGCATCAACTTTGAGCCCTGCTTCATGCATTAAACTTGCACTGGTCATCTATTTTACATATGGTAATATATATGTTTCAATGTTATTTGCTCATATCATTTCACCCTTGCCTTTTCCCACACAGTCCAAAAGTCTGTTCTTTACATCTGTGTTTCTTTGGCTGTCTTACATATAGTATCATTGTTATCATCCTTCTAAGTTCCATATATATACATTAATATACTGTATTGGTGTTTCTTTTTCTGACTTACTTCACTATGTATAATAGGCTCCAGTTTCATCCACCTCATTAGAACTGATTCAAATGTATTATTTTTAATGGCTGAGTAATACTCCATTGTGTATATGTACTACAGCTTTCTTACCCATTTGTCTGCTGATGGACATCTGGGTTGCTTCCATGTCCTGGCTATTATAAACTGTGCTGTGATGAACACTGGGGTACACATGTCTCTTTCAATCTGATTTCCTCAGTGTGTATGCCCAACAGTGGGATTGGTGGGTCATATGGCAGTTCTATTTCCAGTTTTTTAAGGAATCTCCACACTGTTCTCCATAGTGGTTGTACTAGTTTGCATT